>NC_028355.1:1349141-1430403 GCF_000741045.1 Vigna radiata var. radiata
CAATACTTTTAATAATTAATAACACAGAAAAATATATACAATATTTTTACAATATTTAAACATTCTATATATGCAATATTTTTACAATATTTAAACATATACAATATTTTTAAACTATTAATGATTTTTTTATACACTTTCTAAATTTGTGTCTTTCTATTAACTATATCTTAAAATTACGAAAAAAGTTCTATAACAACAATATATAATATAGGATTATATATCATTTAACATTTTTAATTTATTTTCTTAATTACATTTTAAAATTATAAAAAAAGATAAATTACACATATGTTAAAGTAAATATATATTATAAAACATTAATCACTGTTAATCTTTTATTTTTTTAAATGTATATAGAATGTCAATTTCCGATTAACATATAATAATAGTAATATTTCTGTTATAGTAAAAGTTATTGTATTTCTTATAGCTACATGTTTATATGTATAACAGAGTATGAAACTTTAAACAATAAATTAGTACAAAAATAGATAAATCACATCATAATAGGTAATAAAATAAAAGTTAGAAACAGATTTAGATAAAAAATTGCATAAGAGATTTGATTAGTTGTGAAAAAATCACTACAATGTCACACTTAATAACAAAAAAAAATGTATAAAAAGAAAAGAAACAAATTTGTTATTTAATGACAGTATCAAAGGCAAATATAAGACATTTATGAGTGATTAGCATATTATATTACACAAATATATTGTATTAATGAATAATTAATATAATTAATGGGCTGAACAATTATGAGGTCAATAAATACAATATTAATATTTAGGTAAAACTATCTTATTTCTAATTAGGGTTAAATATGTTTTTAGTCCCTATACTTTGGGACGATTTTGGTTTTAGTCCATCTTTCAAACTATACTACAATTTAGTCCTTCAACTTTAGAAAACTCTGGTTTTAGTCCTTTTTACCAAATTTTGTTAACTTTATTTTTTGTTTCAAGCACGTTTCATTGTAGCATTTGGATTGTTTACACTGTTTGACACATTTTTGCTTCAATGTTAACTGAGAAACGCGTTTGAAACAGCAAATAAAGTTAAAAAAAAATTGGTAAAAAGGACTAAAACCAGAGTTTTCTAAAGTTGAAGGATTAAATTGTACCATAGTTTGAAAGAGGGACTAAAACCAAAATCGCTCCAAAGTATAGGGACTAAAAACATATTTAACCCTTCTAATTACTATCAAAATACACAAAAACTATATTGCTCACTTGAGCATAGAAGTAGCTTTTACATATACCTTTCTCCTCGACTCAAACTTGAAGAATTTGGAGCAGGAAGATCAAAAGTCAGAAAACAAAGAAGAAAGGTAAGTATGTAGACAATAAAGTAATATAAACCTAATTAAGAAAAAAGAGTTTTATTATTTTAAAGAATTGAATGATTGTGAATGTTGTGAAAATTTTATTATGATTGAAGCAGAAGCATTGTTTGGGGGTGCTGGAAAAGTTTCTGCAAGGAAATGGATGGGAGAATGATTAAAGCTGCACCCACAGGAAACGTTGACGAACTTGAAAGGTTGATGAGAGAAGACACATTGGTGCGGGATAGTGTTGCCTTGCTTGGAGCTCAAACTCCTCTACACATTGCATCACTGTGTGGTCACGTTTCTTTCTTTCGTACAACAAATATTGAAACTGAAGAAGCAATTTGCGTATGAAGTCAACCAAGACGGGTTTACTCCCATGCACATGGCTTCTGCCAATGGCCATGTTCAGGTCGTGCTTGAGCTTCTGAATGTTGACCATCAACTGTGTCACATTCAGGGCAGGGATGGAACCCTTCCTCTCCACTGTGCCTCTCTCAAAGGAAGGATCCATGTTATGACGGCGTTGCTCTCTGCTGCTCCACTCACTATTCGAGCAAAAACCTCCAGAGGGGAAACTCCGCTTCATATTGCTGTAAAAAATTACCAATTTGATGCAGTTAAGTTTCTGATGAAGTACGCCAAGACATTGAAGATGGAAAGAGGAGTGCTGAATGACAAAGACAATCAAGCAAATACTGTCTTGCATCTCGTTGCGTCAATGAAGCAATACCAGGTATCTGATTCAAGGGATTTTAGATCATTTACATAAAGAGTAAAGCATAAAAAATGATAATAATATTACATTAATGCTATAATTCTGAATAAAATAATAATCTAAATCATTAGCATAATTGATATTGAATGATGTTAGAGCATTTATAACGAGTAGAATTTGGATTGCAGATACTTGATATAGTCTTGGGTGAGGATGATGTTGCGATGGTGGTGAATTCGGTGAACGAGAGAGGAATGACCCCTCTTGATCTTACGTTAGAAGTCGGTGATTTAAATATTTACAAATGCCTTGTGAAAGCAGGAGCTAAGAGTGGAAAGGACATTGAGAATGAGAATGAAATCAGTGTTCCTATAAGGAACTGCTGAAGAATCAAATCTACCTAAAAGTACATTGAAAAGGAGAATGAAACCCGTGTTCCTATCAGACTGGGCTTATTAATACATTGGTGTGTGGCCGGAAGACACACACTAATACATTGCTGGAAAATCAATAGTGGCCACAAAATCAAGAGAAATGACACACTGATACGTTCATTTGACACAAAATAGAATAAAATGGTTCAAAAAGTGTAAAGTTTTATAGTTTTTTAAGAAAGAAGAGAGTAAAAAATAAGTAAGAATAGTGTCAAATAAATGTAAAAAATTTAGGTGTCTCAAATAACCTTTTTCCAAAATCAAAAGCAACATATTCTGGGCAAGAGCATTGGATATTATACCTCTTTTGCTTTACTAATCTGCTGAGGAAAATGTATTTCCTACCAAAAAAATAGCCAAATCTTGCTTATTTCCATGCTCCCTTTGCTTTATTTTTGTAGTTGTATTAGTTTCGTTTATTCAAGACTTAGATTGCATAATAAAATTTCTGATGTTATTATCTAATTTTCATTATTACGTCAATACTCAATACTACGATAATATGACTTTCTTTGTCACTGTAATTTTCTTTAGTTACAATTTTACTTTTTGTCGTCTAATTTTATTAAAAAAAATTTAAAAAGTTGGTCTGGCAGTGATTCAACCTTTCCAATCTCAAGTTATCGCGATAATAAATTAAACCCTAAAAAAATTAAACTTTTATTACTTTTTATTTTTAGCCGCAGTAATTTCTCATAGTAATGCGTACTTTTCTTATAAATAACGTCATCCATTTAATTTATTTAATACATTTTCAAACAATTAAATGGTTGAATCAAAATATAAATATTTGAACTTACACTTTTGTATTGAAAAAGAAATAATCATCACAATTTTGTCTACACTTATTATACATTTATTTATTTTTGTGTTAGATAAAATAATTTATATTTGATTACCTTAAATGAAAAGGTTATGCATTATACAATGCATCTGCGCTCATTAATCTCTTTTTATTTTTACTTATGACCTTAAATTTTGTATTTTTCTTTTGGCTCATTAAGTTTTGCATTCAATCTATTATAATATCAAAATCTTAAATATCTAAAGATCACTTTTTAATCAATTCACATTTATTGATTATGATTTTAACCTTCTTTGTTATAGAAAAAATAATTTAGATTATGTTTTAATATTTTTTTATGATTTAAATATACATTCAGTCTTTCAGTGAAATTTATCATTTCTTTTTTTAATTAAATGAAATGATTCTTGCAATAAAAAATCAAAATGATTAAAAAATGAACATCTTTAATCGAAGGAAAAAAAAACAAATTAGATATATCAATTAGAGGAGTAAAATGTGTTTAAGATTTTAATAATTTGAAAAACATGACACAGTTAATCAAATTTAAGGGATTGTGACAACCAACATAACTAACATTGTTTTGATGGAGAGAAAAAAATCGAGATTTATAGGAGAGGACATATTTATGTTTTTTAAATGATATGATTAGATTTATCATATATATATATATATATATATATATATATATATATATATATATATTATTGATTGTGTTTTCGACGTCGGATTGAGAATCATAATTAACATTCCTTCACATTTTTTCTGGAAAAGGTAATGATTTAGGGGTAAACTCTACATACAGAAAACATAAACATAAAATAAAGAAAGTCGTAATTCCTATGTATTATTAATTGTAAGTTGTAATGGTTATGTGACATATTATGATAATAGTCAACTGAAAGATTTTAACGTTGTTCTCTTGGAACATGCATTATGATTTATTCAGGAGCATTGATTAGAGATAGAAGATGAATAAAAGATGTTTTGATAGCAAAATAAGAACCACCCTTGAAATGAATTTGAGAAAGCAACCACTTCTATGATTGTGGCTGCCATACGCACTTTATTATAGCAGACAAAATGAAAAAAGATAGGATTATACGGTAGCTCACAGGAATTATTCATTCCATTAATCAACATATTGTCTATATCTCTTTTCACAAATTATTATATTTATTTTTTAAAATCATACGTATATTTATATATATTTTCCAATGACAATAATTAATAAAACTCTGTCGTATAAGCAACCAGTCCTTTTAATACTCTTTGGTTCAATCATTCGAGGTCTTAAGTGGGAAGGTATCATCCAAGTTTAGGTTACTGTTTTAACTCTTGTCATGTTCTATTAGATTATTAGAAAAAGAACTTCCAACAGTGGGATTTATTTTATTTATATATAGCTGTCTCAGCTTACTGCACATTTTGAAAACATAGTAAAATATTTTAAAGCTTAACATAGTAATATATGATTTTTGCTCTTCAAATTTAAAAGATTAGAATAAAACCAGATTTATAGTGGTTTTTAAGTTTTAGTGGAAGCTAGAATAGACTCTAATCATGATTCTCATACTGGATTTTAAGTCTAATCTAAACCCTACAATAAGGTGAGATTTATACTCTACTTATATATTATAATTTGGTTTTAACTATATAGGATTTTCAACGCTTATAATGTTGTGTTTTTTTTTTAAGTCTAATTTAATCTTCCAATAAAATAAAGTTTACATCTAATTTATATATTAATTTAGTTTTATCTTTAGTTGATATAAGATTTTGAACACTTACGACGATGTTGTGTCTTTCTTTTGATTCCTATTTCTCAAAGAATCCATGGTCTTGTTACCTAAGTACTTACAAACTATTGATCGAGGTTGACAGCAACAATTTTGATCAGAATTACAGACCCACCCAGACAATTAAATTTTTGTACATAACTATAGTACATGCAGGAGAGTGAGATTAACCAGCGATGAACTGTTCCTCGAAGAACTGTCCCAGCATAGTGCAGTAGGGTAGATCCTCATTTGCATGTAAAAAATTGATTTTTCTTCTTACTGAAAAGATAGATAAAGAAAGAATGAAATTCATTTACTATGTAGCAGTGGTACATCTAGAGAGTGGACCATTAAATTTTCACAGCTCTCATCTTAACTGAACATAAAATCGTGTGATGTGTCAGAGTCATTTACTCCTCTATCAACATTTCCAGTCCTTTGCATCTACATGAACCCAAACAAATAGGAGGTTTATGGCAAAAAGTCAGTAGCTGTGGAATTTGGTTGCAGATTAAAGCAAAGTACTGAACTGGGGCAACATCAGTAATAAAATATTGCTGCAATGAACGGTGCATTATTTAATGCTTTGATGCTGAATCATGTACATAAATATGAAACTAATTAAGCTGTAACTTGTTGTACTTGTGTAAGAAAAAAGAAAAAGAAAAACTCAGTTTAATATGATAGGGAAGGTCATATCTAGCACCCAATCTAACCAATATTTTATTGTTTATATGGTTTGATAGGTAGAAGTGAATACAAGGCAACATATAGCCCACAGGGTCACTAGCATGTGATGTGAGAGTATAGAAAGTATTTTTATTAGCGGATGCCATCATGCTACATGGTTTGGTTAGCAACATAGGTACATTTGAGATGCTTATACTAAACAAATATGTTATGTTGAATTGATGTGGCTGTTATTCAGTGATGGAGAACATAAACAAGAATTTATAAATGATGGAACTTTCCCATCATTAATTGATTCTTCAATGACCCTTTCCTTTGTTTGGGTGTGTGGACTATGAATGATCTGGTCTTTTACTTTTTGCTTCTCCAGAAGACTAGAGAACGAAAAAGAAAAAGAAAAAAAAAAAAAAAAACAGATTTTTGAACACTCCCAACAAAACCATTTGATGTATTATTGTTAAATATGGTTCCTCCATTTCTATTTTGCCAGCTCTTTTCCATGACGTGCCACCACTGCAAGTTAGGGTCCATTCATTTGTCCCTTTCCCAGTAATCTTTTGTCTTCTTCTGCTGTTTTCTTCCTTCGGTGAAAACAACCCTAAACTAACTGATGTTGCAAGCTTTATCTTGTTACTGATAGAAGCCTCAGTTACACATAATTTCTGGCATTAACTACACAACTTTTCTCTTATATTTAACAGTATTATTTATTCATAATGCAATGATGAAAGAAAGAGATGGAGAAGGTAAAAACAGGAAGAGTGTAGTTGAAGTATATCATCATTGAAAAGCAAGTGAAGGAAGAAGGATGTTGACTAATTTTGAAGGGTGATTTTGGATGGTATATATATATGTGTATGCATTATATATATGTATGTGCATGTGTCGGCTGGGTGAGAATTTGATATTGGATACCCTACAACCTGCCCTTCAAAATAGTCACAGCAAGACTTTCCAACCACGGAAGAAAGCATGGCAATGGTCTTGTAGGACCTTGCCTTTTCTTCTCATGTGGACCACATTATCGTTTACCAGACCATGCTTTTCGATTTACACACTTTCAATGTCTGTCTCAAATTTTTCTGTTTTGTGTTAATAAACAACAGAGGGAAATAATTTAATCACCATTGTGTTCTGAAGCCATTCCTCATCCTACCGACAACTCAACAAGGTACTTCCTCCAATAATGCTGAGATTCGGCTAAAGCCGCGTATTAGATTTATTTAGTTATTTAAAACAAATTAATGTGTTTAGCAGATAATTAAATAATTCTAATCATTATAGTAATTTTGGAATTACGAGTTGATTCAATTACTGAGATGAAAGTCAACCTACACATGGATTGGTCCAAATTTTTTACGTGAATTTCTGCTAAACAGGTGGTGTTTTACCTTACCATTAATGATTTTTTTTTTTTTAGTTTACTTTTAAACTATAAGAAATAGAGTAATATTCAGTTGAAATGCTGTGGATTTGAGTAATATCCCCTAATAATTTAAAGATGTAATGATAGAATAAATAAATAAAATCTTACTGGTATGTAAATAATCTCGATATTTTTCCTTAAAAATTCTCCTTATTTTATAAATATTTGTTATTATAATTTATGATTACTCGATTAAGTGATTAAGTAACTGAAATTAAACAATTCAGATACGTATATTATTAATTCTCATACTCACTATTTTTAAGTTGATTTTAATAACGTTTTACAATTTGTAAGTTGTCAATTAACTTCCACTAAATATAGCAATTTAGTTCTATTTTAGTGAATTTTAATATCAGAAAATTTAATTGACGATATTCAATAATAAATAAATAACTATTTTTTTTACGTTTTTTTTTTTTAATTTATACTAGCCACGGAAAAGTGTTTCAGTGTGAAGAAATACTTTGTTAATCTTACTAAAAACGAATTATATATGGAAGATATTTGATTTTTACATAAATATACATATGAAACTCGTATATTATACAAATAAAACTTCACAAAGATTATAAAATGAAAATAAAATTTAAAGATCAACAAGTAAAAGATAAATGAAACTGAAGTTTGTAACTTATTAAAGTAAAATTGAATCAAGATCAATATTGAAAAAGCCTTAAAGAAACTTAAATAAAAGTATTTGAAAAAAAGAAAATTGTATCAATGTGGAAGAAACTCATCACTATTACACAAAAGATGGTTGGGAATTCAAATGTAATATAAGTCTCACAATGGATAGAAATAAGAAAATTAAATACTATACAAGAACCCATAAATTTATCGTTGTAAGATTTTGAGTTGAGAATTATGTCAATCTTTTATGCGATTGAATTTCAATGTCATTGGTATTGTGTCTTTTCTGTCAATCTTCTCTTAACAAACCCAACATGATAAATAATAGTTTGATCTTTAAAGAATTTGGTTCGAACTCTTTTTGTCTCTAGGGAGTCGAGTTAATCGAACATGCAATACAATATTAAGAAAAGAAGAGATACACATTATTCTATACTACTTCATTTTATCACATACACTATATATAATTTTTGATAGAGTAGTCAAGTTTAATTATAGAGAGATTAGTCTTATTTAACTTGTATATTTTTTTTACTCGTAATCATTCATAATTGATGTAACTTAAATACTATTTTCACAAATCACTTTTATCTTTAACTAATATTCTTTTAGTAGTCACTTCGAACTTAAACAAATAAAATATTTGAATAAATAAAATTCCACAATTTTCTCATTAGACAAAGTAATATCATTATTCTTATATAATTATTATGGTCTTTCTATTAATGGGTTAAGATGAACATTGTTGTTTATATAATTATTATGTTCTTTCTATTAATTTGTTAAGATGAACGTTGTTGTTACAACGTATAGAACAAGGAAAATATTCAAGAAAGTTTTGACCATGCAATGATAATTTTCTTCACATTGAATTCAAATAGTATCTTTATATAAGCTAATAAAAAAAAAGTGACCATATATATCGAGAAACTTAAACTCACATAAATGTGTCGTTCTTCTTTTTGTCATCTCTCTATGAAAATTTTGACATATTCTTGATTTTTTTTGTTCTTTTATCTTCCTATTTTATTTATGACTCATAATAAATTCTTTGTTTTTCTTCTTATTTTTTTAATTTCTTGAATTGAGATGCAGAATTTATGTATGAATATTTGAAACTTCTTCTTAAACAGACACACGCCACAAAGGCACCTTTGACTTATTAGGGACTGCATATACATATTACACCATTCTCAATATGTAAATGCATTCACTATATTATTAAAGAAAATTCAAATTTAGAACAGTTTTTAAAATTTTATATTGCCCACAATCACCTGCTGAAGTGGTTCCTTTTGATGAATTTTAATTAGTATATATATATATATATATATATATATATATATATATATATATATATATATATATATATATATATATATATATATATATATATACACTAATGGGTCAATTTTAATATATTAATTTTACTTTAAAAATTGACCATTCTCGATCCGATTCTTCTCTAGTAACGAAGACTCAATAAAANTATATATATATATATATATATATATATATATATATATATATGTATGTATGTATACACTAATGGGTCAATTTTAATATATTAATTTTACTTTAAAAATTGACCATTCTCGATCCGATTCTTCTCTAGTAACGAAGACTCAATAAAAAATATTAATCCTATTATATGTAAGCATAAGTAGCACCATTAACTACAATATAAATTTAAAATCGAAAAAGAATACATTAAATCTATTGAAGTATTATTGAATTAAAATATAAAGTTTAAGAAGAGTAATAATAAAGTTTAAGAAAATATAAAGTTTTATATTGAATGAAAATATAAAGTTTAAGAAGCGCGTTTTGTTAATTTTAAGCGCGTCTTAAAAAATCTATTTACTTACATCAGATGCAGAATTTACGTGGCTTTATATCATTTTCAGATCGCCTTGTGTTTGTTTCCCATCAAAATCGATATGGAAGTATTTTTGCGTCCAAATGAATGAAAAACGCGGAAGCTACAAAGGAAACGTCAAACACTGTTCGGCATGTTGTTTAATCTGGAATTGCCATTGCTGCTAATTTCTTCTTATTTGTGTTAAATTAAAAAGACACTGTAATAAAGCTATAAAATTAGGTATTTCCAAAACACAATTATGATTAGTTAAAAAATAATTAGTTAAAGAAGACCAATGGTTGAATGATGTCCTTTTTGACTTCTCCAAAAGCTAACCCCTTTCAACAATCGCTTCCTCCCGAACAAAACACGTTCAGAATTTTCAACAACTTTAATATAAAAGTCTATATGGACTCCACAAATATGCTTGGAATTAGAATTACGTAGCTTTCTTTCTCAGCAAAAGGGACGTTTACGAAATTTCTTAAAATTAATTATCATCATCATCATTCGATTCAGCTCCTGTTATTAACATAAGTCATGATTAAATTAAATTTAAAGAGCACTTAATAAAAATTAATGGAACTAAAAATGGAATAAACCACCTAATATACCACTTTTAGAGATGAAGAATCTTAAGCAGAATAATTTAAAGAAAAAAATTATAAAAAAAAAAAAAGATGCATGAATACCAGCAAAGCAACAGGAGCAATTAGGCAGCCTCCATATGGAGGCACTGTAGGTGGGGATGCCATCATGTCCCACACCGACAACATAATTGAACCATTCATCTTTATTCATTATTTTTTACAAAATGTAAAAAGGGAAAGAATAAAATAAAATAGGGAACACAAAAGAACTATTAAAAATGAAACAAAGATCATATACCCATCTGTAAATATACCACATAAAAAAATGAAAAGAAAAACTATCAAACAGAAAAAGAAAAGAAAGAACTGCTCAATGAATTCCTATTTTCTAACACAAGTTAAATTATTATAATAAATTAAAAAAAAAAAAAAAAAGTTTTGGCAGTGTCATTGCCGTGTCTTCTGTAGCCTATTTCCAATCATCTTGAGCTCAAATTTCTTGATGACACCAGCAATGTCTCTCATGGTGGTGTCCAACACATAGGGGGTTTTCTCGTATGTGATTTCTGTTGAATTTATAAGCATTTTGCAAGATTCTCTCCGTTCAGCTATGGTTCCATGGTAGTGGTAGTACATTATTTTGCCCTCTGTCTTGTGAGTTGTCTTCCCTGCAAGGTTCTGTGACATGTGAACACCGGTCGCAAACAAACTCCTAGGTTGCACTGCATATTTTCTGTCCCTCCTAATCCCTTTCTTTGAATCTTTATACACCAGCTTCTCAAACCCCCATTTCCTGCAATGCAAATTTCACACCACACCATGTGAGACCACACAACACAACTACATAGGAATGGTTGACAACTGTGGGAAATGTAGTTGTCATCCCAACTGTAAAGGCAAAACAAGACATTCCTTCCAACAGCATAAACCAGCTTTCTTTTACATTGTACAAAAAGCCAACCCATAAACATAAACACTTACATTACAGAAAAACAACTAGATCTAACTGTTAAATGGGAAACAGTAACTTTGATGAATGTAAAAAAAGTTTAGTGCACCCCAACAAAACCGTCGCAATCACAGGTCTGGTGGACCGGTGGACCAGATAACACGCGTCTCGTTTCTAAACCAGAATCAATAGTAAACTTTCAGTAAAATAATAATCATCATCATCATCACTTGTTAGCACGCATTACTGAATTACCGGAACTAACAAAAGGACATGTTTGTGATTGAATTAAAGAACCCTTATGAATTCTCAGTGTCACATTAAAATACTCTCCAAAGGGACAACACCAGCTTGCTGCTATTTTTAATACTTTAAACTAACCAGCTAATATATTTGGAATAATAAATAAATCACTCTCCTAGAAAGTTCATACACTCTTCACCTGTCCACACAGGAATGGGCTAATTCACGCTTGTACAGTACAAGCCAAATCAATCGCCACCTTCCACGCTGGGTACTGAAACACCACGCAACCACTCACTCAAGATCTGCGACATTACCGACCACCGAAACAAAACAACAACAAACAAATGACATCACATTTGTTCCTCAAAACGAACCACCCCAGTAAATGCTCATTAAACTCCATACAACCATCCATCATTCACTTACTCGAACTAAAACCCCTAACCAATCCATTTCAAAAACCTCCACAGATCCACCTCCAAATCTCACAATTCCTCGATCCACCAAAATTCACAACCGACACACGAAAAATCAACTTTCGCAACACACAAACACCCAAATTAACTCACCCAAATCTAAAACTACAACATAAAACATGGAAAAATAGAAACTTTTGGCATGCCCGTTATAAGTTATTGCTACAGAACTACCAAGATTCTTTCTTTGATACGATCTTTCTCGAGTCGGCTAAAAATATTATCTTTTTAAGGCAGTTGGATACTTAAATTTCTTACTTGAAACTACCGATTAAGTTGGCAAAACCCCATTAGAGGTAAACAACAATTATGAAAAAAGTAAGAAGTTTGAAGAGAATGTACCTATAGGTTTTGCCGTAATCGGCAGTGAGGCACAGCTTGCTACTCATTGGCATCTGTTCGATGGTGAATTGAGAGTACTCGGAGAGTGAATCAAGCACGGACTTGATAGTGCTCTTGGGTGGCACATAGATGTATTCATCCACATCAAAGAAGAACATCCACTTAGTCATGAACTTATACCTATGTAAGCAATCATTCACCACCATGAACTGGTTATGGTAGTATCCATCAAACCGCTCCTGGTCCGTAATATCCTGCAACGTCACATACCCCAAATCAATCCACGGCTGGAGCACCTCCCGCACCTGCGCGTGCACGCCACCGGCGTCGTGAATCACGAAATGCGACCTCGGCCCGAAGAACTTCACATGGTACGCGATCCACTCCCTCACGCGCTGCGCGTTCAGGTTCCCGTAGAGAGAAGAACCGCAGTACAGGTAATCGTACTTCGGCTTCGACGTGAACAACGTAGTGTCGAGTGCGCCGGGTTGTTCCGTGAGAGCTTCTATGGTGTCGGTGATGTTGAAGCTGGCGTCGCCGCCGCCGGAGGTAGAGGCGGAGAGGACGAGCTTCCCTCCGGAGTTGTCAGCATTGAGTGAAGCCGGGAAGGTACAGTTCACTATAACGACGGTGTAGACGCGGCCGTAGCCCCAGTCGGGGAGGATCTTGTAGCCGACGGTGGTGGAGAGTTTCTTGCCGGCGAGTGAGTACCACGCGCACTCGTACGTCGGTTTAGCGTAAACGTGAAGAGGCTTGGAGGCGAGGCCAATGATGGCGAACGTGTTGAGGCCACCACGGTAAGAGCCCATGGTGATGAAGTTGTAGGCTGCAGAGCCATAAGGGTTGAAGACACGCTTGACGATGCCTCCGGGGAGGACTTGCTCGGACGGTGGCGGTGGAGGTGGTGACGGCGGCGGCGGGGGTGGTGAGGCATGGGATAATGATACTTTTAGTGGGTATGAGGAGGTAGCGTTTGTTGTGTTGGAAAGTATGGGTGTTGTTTGCGTGACACGTGAGATGCAGACTCGGAGATCGGAGGCTGAGATGGTGAAGCGGGAAGGGAGGAACTGAAGAAGCGTGGCAACGACGCAGAGGAGAAGCAGTGTTGTGAGGAGAAGCTTGAGTTCTGCAGCGTAGTTTCCGAGCACTGCCACGTAGAGCTTCTTCTCTCTCTCTTTGGCCATTGCTGAGAAAGAAGAAGAAGATGTGAGAATATTTGTGTTATGAAGAGGTGTTTGAGGTGGCTTATAAACAAACTGTGTTTACGAGGAGGAATATTTATGTCATGATATTATAAATCGACGTATTATGTTGATTGTTGTTGATTGAAGCTTCTGTTTGAACTGTGAAACGATGCCGTTCATCTAAAGGGGATTTCTTTATTTTACTTTCAATTAGACAACCTTAACCTACGTTTTCAACTGTGCGTACTTTTAATTAGACAACCTTAATATTATAGTTTTTTTTGAAAAAAAAATTCGCCTTCATTTTATTCTAATTTAGATGGAAAAAGTAGAACAATATTAGAAGTACAAGTAACTTGCATTTTTAATATATAGTAATGTTTTTATTTTGTTTTGAAATAGGTGCTAGAATTCAATCGCAATACTATTTTTGTCTCTATACATACTTTCTTGGTTCGAAATTATCTAGCGTCCTCTTAGTCGTATTAGATTTCTACATGACAATCAGAATAAATAAATTAAATAAAAAGTAAATGTAAATTTTGGTTATGATTGGGGTAAAACCAATGTGAGTTTATTTTTGATGTTGTTTTTTGGCTTTTGCTTTAATTGAGTTTAAAGGAGCATAATTAAAGGGAGAGGTGGCATGGGGAAAAGGATTTATGAAAAAGGAGAGAAAGAATTTATCGTTGGGAAGAGAGAAAGGAGAGATTAGCCTATTGATATGAGAAAAGTTATAGTTATTAGAGCCACTACCCTAAAAGATGTGTGGGACAATGGGAGGGGCCTAGCTTATTTATTTTACTAATTATTATCAATATTATTTATTTTACTAATTGTAATTAAATAAGAACTGAGGAGAGAGAAAGAGTGTTTGTGTTGGAAATGTTACCGTTATAATAATTCGTGGCTATGAGTGTCCAGTGTTTGGCGATCAGGTGTTACCATTGTTTACTATTTACACTGCTTTTTCATTTTTCTTACCATAACAGTTTTAGCATATTTTCACGAAGTTACACTGTTTGGAAACGATGATGTCATGAGTAAGTTCTTTCCTATTGGTAATGTATTTTTTTGTCAAAGGAAATGAACATTGTGTACCTAATGTCTATTTCTTAAGCTTTTACAATGTGAAAAATCTATAGGAACATTTGGTTGGTTGTAATAGGAACTAGTAAAGAAAAAAAGAAACAGAATGGTGAGCCTTGATAAAAGAGAAACTCTGGATATTGACAGAATTTGGTAAGATTCTTTTAGAAACTTTTGAGCAAGTTATCTGTATAAAATTAATATTTTTTTGGTTACTTATCATATGATTGTGGTTCATAAAAATTATATTTTATATTAATTTTAATTTTAATTAGAACAGAGAGTATTTCATTTATAGGTTCTCTTTCACTTTATGAACTTGAGGTTTAACTATTTTTTGATTAAGAGTCTCAAAATTTCAAGTTTAGGTTAAGATTTTGTTTATATATTTTTTTATTATTATTTAATTGGATTGGATGTTACTTATATAAAATAATCTGCATCAAAGTTAGTGTTTATCTGAAAAATAAAAAATAACATTTAACTATCAAATTATCAAATTTATGTTTATAATTTTTTTAATAGGTTTTCATATTAACCTAATCGAAATCTAAATAATAATGATTTTACTTAGGATTGATTTAATTATTTTTATTTATTAACTTTGGATGTGATTCGATTAACTGATTAATCGTTTTGCATTTGATCAAGAATACATAATGATCGTTGGGTTCATAAATATTCATACTATAATGTAAAAGGTATTTACAGGAGAAGAAAAAAACTATAATTAAATAGTGAGTTTAATATAATAAATATTGATATATTTTAATTTTAGAGTTAAATAGGTTTTTAGTCTCTGTATTTTAAAGCGTTTTTTGTTTTAGTCTCTCTTTCAAACTAAGGTACAATTTAGTCTTTCAATTTTAAAAAACTCTGGTTTTAGTATTTTTTACCAATTTTTTTTTTATTTTATTTGTTGTTTCAAACGCGTTTCTCAGTTAACATTGAAGCAAAAATGTGTCAAACAGTGTAAACAATCCAAATGTTATAATGAAATGTACTTGAAACAGCAAATAAAGTTAAAAAAATTTGGTAAAAAGGACTAAAAACAGAGTTTTATAAAGTTGAAGGACTAAACCTTATTTTGAAAGAGAGACTAAAACCAAAATCGTTCCAAAATATAAGGACTAAAAACATATTTAACCCTTAATTTTAACAAAATAAAAAATATATGATTTTAATATCTACAAATTTAATTTTATTACTTTTGTTTGAATTTCATTAGTAATTGAATATATGAGTTTAATTTTTGGTAATAGATACTACGTACCATTCTTTTTAGAAACACTATTTACAATTTTTGGTGTGTTAATTAAACTTAATGCACTTTCACCACTCAACTTTGATACTTTTTCAAGTTTTGTTGATAATTTTTTTTCTCACTGTGTCATCCAGGTTCAGAAATTAAAAACATTTTTTCAATTTGTCAATAATGCATGGTTTATGTTACATGTTTGCTGCTAATACCATGATTACATGGTTAGGAAAAGAACGACGTGGACTGCTCAAAGTGAACCATTTTTTCCCTGTTACTTGCAACAATTTGTATTTTTCTCAGTTATTTTGATAAAAGTTATCTTTCTTAGAGAGAAAAACTTCTCTTTATTATAAAAAAAAAAACCTTATTTATCTTAAAAAAACTTTAAATATGATTTAATCTTAAAAAATTATTTATAAAAATAAGATTCGTATTAATATATATATATATATATATATATATATATATATATATATATAATAAATTTTACATTTAATTGTTGTAAAACTTTTAACACAATTCTTTCAAGTTGAAATGTATACATTTTATATATGAGACTGAAATTAATGAATGATTTAATTACGATTTAATAATGGAAGAAACAGTAGATATTATATTAAATTCTACTAACACATTATTATGATATAATATTAAAAAAGAATTTTAATTCTAATTTAACTTTACAAAATTAATTTATAAGATAATATATATATATATATATATATATATATATATATATATATTAAATTGGTTTTATTTATAATTAATATAAGATTTCTAAACATTTTTTAGATTACTAGTTTTTTTGATAAAGAGTTTTTTTTGTTTGTTTCAATAATGATGAATTTGTCTCCCATCATTAACAACGTTCAAAATATTATCTTATACTCTCTCACGTTATTGAATTGTATGATGCATCAACAAAATTGATGTCAATTTTTATGTTGTAATTTTTTTCAAATTTTCATAGTAAATTAGGATTCAAAATGTAAATATTTTGTTAAGGTTGGAGGAGGCTACAAGGAGGATTTTGCAAAGTTTAATAATGTTGTGCTATAACAACTTTTTAGGATTCCTATTTCCAATGGGATGATCATGATTCACCTTTTGAATCCTGTATGTAATTAATTACATAAGTTTGATATATAATTACAAGGTCACTTTCAAAAATCTTATTAGAACAATCAAGTTTATGCAAATATATATATATATATATATATATATATATATATATATATATATATATATATATATATTTGTTTAATTCGTATCTTTAGATTGAATTGCATGTCATAGATTATTTATATCTTATTAATTGGGTTATAAACGAATCAAGTTTAGATTTATGTATTTTTAGATTGAATTACATATTGTAGATAAATTATATTTTATTAAATAAAATCTAAATGTGTAGAAATCATATGATCGTAGTTACAAGTAGACTCAAATGTGAATAAAAATAAACGAGACAAAATGAAAATTAGAAAATCAACTATTTTTTACGTTTTTTATATGACTTTACTAATTTAATTTTTATTTAATAATTTAAAGTTCACCATACAATTTATTGATCTTCAGTTTTCAATTAATTTGTTCACTAATTTTACTAACCACGTTGTTTATGGCAAGAAATTTTAATTAGAATGCATTTTCCAATTACGTGTCAGTAATACCTTTCTTCTTGTCGGACAGAAAATAGAAAAAGGAAATACAAACATCATGGCTACCACAGTTTTTATCACCAAAAAGGAAATGTCATTTCACAATTTGGAATAATTTTTTCTAAGCACTGTTTAACTATTTACAAAATAATGGATTGGTAAATAAATTAATATTTATAGATATCTTTTAAAATTTATTTTAATGTTGATGAAAAATATTTGAAATACGTTGACAGTTTCATTCTCATACATGTTTAAATGACTAAAATAGTTAGTTTTATTTATCATTTTATTTTAAAGTTTAAAGAATTATATTTTTTATTCATATTTTCGTTTAAAAAAAAAATATATTATCTAGGAAAAATAGATAAGGCATATAATAGATCATTGAATGAAATAATTATCAATTGTGCTGCTAAAGCAGCTGTAGCAGACTTGCAGCCATAAATGTCACATAAATAATATAAAGGAAATTAATTTTGTAATCCCTTTTTTTTTTTATCTTTATAGGTTGGATATATTTGTCTGATATGATCATATGACTAGCTTCATTAAAGATTTTAAAAAGTAAACGCATTATTATACTATGATATACACATTGGGACCTAGAAGTAGGTAACATTATATGTTTAAACATTTATATAATAATTTTTAGTTTTAATTGCATTTTTTAATTAAATTTAAAATTGAAGTATATGTTTTGGCTTTTATTTAACTTTTTTGAAGCAAAAATGGAGATAAAAAACTTCCAAAAACAGAAGAAGAAAAAACGTAATAATTTTGAGCATGGAAAAAAGAAACACAGTTTGCAATCGCGCTAGTGTTCAGCTATTGACCGCAACATTGGAAATTGACTTATGACAGAAATCACTTATAAAAACAGCTTCTCTTGAACATCAACTTCTTAAAATTATTAAGTTTTTAATCTTTTTTGTTTTAATTTAGCATAAAATTATTAAATATTAATTAAGATACCATAATTAAACTCTTTTAGACACATATAATTTAATTAAATATATTTTTAGTTTTTTGTATAAATAAGATAATTACATGTAACTTTTTTATAACTTTAATATATCATAATCAGCTTGTTCATTGTTTTTACAATTGTACGCGTAGTTCTATTAAATAATTTGCTTTTGATGTTTTATTTAAACGATTACAATTTATTTATACTTAAAGTTTACTTTTTAAATATTACTTTTACAGTGTGACTATAATTTTGAATAATTATAATTTAGTTTATTTTTTTAATATATAAACATCATTTATCTCAAAAAAGAGTATTAAATGTTTCGTTTTGGAATTTAAATTATGAATAATGGTCTTTTTCAAAGATTCACAATCACCATTTCAATGTTTACTTCCACTGAAAAACGCAATTAAGAGTTTGTTATGAATGCTCCTTAGCTAAAAAATTAAGAGTCAGAATATTAGCACAAACACTTTGTGGATTAATTTGGAATTCTTTTTGATAATTGTATATTGCATGCATAAATTCAATATATAAGCATGAGTTTTTAGTTTATTAACTGAAAAGTTAAAACATGAAAACAAAGCAAATATAAATGAAAAAAAAAAATCATTAATTGTATTGCCATTGGAAACTCTGCCTGTAACATATTTAGTGTTATTTTTAATTTATTAAATCAATTTCACAAACTTATAAACTCATTATTATAAACCGTACATATTTAGTGTTATTTTTAATTTTGTGACCTAGTAAATCCAAAGTATTACTATTATCTTTTAAATCAGTAAAATTGGTTAAATTGTTTTGTTCTATGTTCTATTTCGTTTTTGACCCCTTATTAATTGCCCCCCGACACTTCACGTGAATAGAAAGTTGAACGATTTTTGGGAGTAAATGGTTTGAATGAATCATGGAAAATGATATTTTAACACTAATTTTTGACACAATTTTGATAGTGTATATGTGTCAAAATGTGGTTGAACAAATTCAAATTGAAAAAGCTGAGACAAAAGCATATTTGGAAGAGAAAAACCAAAGTTTTTTTTTTTTAATTTGAAATCGTCTAATCACATTTTGATACTGTACAATGTTAAAATGATGTCAAAAATTTGGTGTTAAAATATCTTTTCCATGCATTATCTCACTGTGATGTAATTTGACTATGTGTTTGAAAAATGTTTGTCTTTTTTATAAACATTTTCTAAGATTACGTACAACCAATCCTTTAAAACATAATCTCAATCAAAAGTATAACCTTAAAATATAATACATGTAAAATTGTATAATAAAATGTTAATATAAATAAATTTAACTTTTAAAGAAAAATTCAAATGAATCGTACTCCGGGATATATGTTTTGGAAATAATAATTTCCTTACGATCAACTTTAATTTTATAAGTTCCAAATCAAATTTATAAATTTACAAAATTAAATTTCCATCACACCTGCTATAATAGGAAGAGTTAAATTTTTTAAATGTAGAACAAAAAGCATATACCGGTAGATGAAATAATTAACTAAATAAAAATAAATAAAATAAATTTAAATAACTGTAATATTATTTTAAAAAATAAAATTTAAATTAAGTGAGTTTCATAGAACCAACAAATGTAAATATATATGAAAGTGAGTGAAAAGTGGTGTACGAACATTTGGCGCAGATATAAGAAGGTGAAGAAGGAGAGAATAAGAAGGTGGTGGAGTATTGTAAATAGGAGTGCCACGTGGCGGAGTTTGGGGATTATGCCAATTGTACGATACAGTCATTACTGCAGCTTCTATTTGTCTCTATCTCTATCTATGGATGTCCACACTTTTTTAACAAATCATCTTATACATCTAATATTTTTTTATTAATATATAAAACTTTTTGTTCATTTAAAAATATTAGACAAATACAAGATGACTTTATACTCATAATAATACATCTCAAAAATAAGGTTAACAAGAATCATGCATAATTAATAAAAATATTAATATACAAGATGTATTATCAAAATCTTAAATAACTTAAAAAAGATAATACATAAGCATTCTATATCCAATGAGATGAAAGGCATGAATTTTCTATAAATAATATTATTCACAGAATAACTATTAAAATATTTAATATAATTTTTACCAGTGTCTTATATACTTGAGTATGCATGAGAATATTTTTTCTTATATCTAGGGTTAATGACATTAATTCCTTAACACATATCGAATTACATGTAATTAAAGAAAAAAATGTTCCAAAATGAAAGAGAAAACATCTTGATTTAATTTATTAATAGTTTATTGAGAAATCTTGAAAGATAATATTTCAGTTATATATATATATATATATATATATATATATATATATATATATATATATATTATTGTTAAAAGTATTGATTAGTTAATTTTTTACATAAAACACAAATTACAATGAAAAATGTGATATTATAAAATATTTTTAAAATTTATAAAGGTTAAACAATAATTAAAAAATATTTTAAATTTAAATATAAATATAAAACTATATAAATATTAAATAATAATTAAATAAATGTTAAACTATTTAGAAAGAGTAAAAAGAATTGAGTATATTTCTTAAAGTATGTTAAATCAAAGAAAAATTAATATAAACTTTTCAAATTGTCTAATGAGTTAAAAATGTTTTAGAAACAAATAGTTTAAGAATACAATAAAAAGAACATAAAAAATATTTATATATCTATCTCTGTTTTTATATTTAATCTAAAAATTTTAATATTACACATATTTAATTTTAAAAATTTAATATTATGAATACTAATAGCAGTGACTAGTCAATACTGAAAACTTTGATATAAAACAAAAAGGAATTAGAATTATACATGCAAGAACGAATTTATTCATAACTAATGTATATTTGAAAGTGAAATTTAAAATAAACTCACACTCACGTATTGTATTCACTAAATCTAAATCTTGGCATTCACTTTTCATGTCGGCTCAGCATATGGAAACCATTTCGTAGTCGGTTTGATCAATTATTGTAAATAAAAAAGGTAGGTGAAGTCAGTCACAAACTTAAAAATTAAATTAGTGTATATTTTACACGAATACTCACTTAAAATAGAAGAAAAATCTTATAAAACGTAAAAGATATTTATATAAATCATTTTCCACATCAAAATAATATTTTGTATTCATAAATAATTATAAATTAAAATACTCTTTTCTATATGTTTTCGTCGTCTAAATAAAATTGACTATATATATTTTATTATTAGGGAAAGTGCACTATTTTTTTAAAGAAGAAAAGAAAAAAAAATTGACAAAAAGAAATAAAAAATATTAAAGTATGAATATTTGTAAAAATATTTGATGAATATTTTCATCTTTTACACAAATTTGAGTTCAAATATTTTAAATAAATGTTTTTTATAGTATATATTTTAAAGTCGGTAAGGTGAGAACTAAAAATAAAGTATTAGAATTGATAAGTGTTTTAAAATAATGAGACTCAATATTTTAAATAATTTAATAATATAAATAAAATTTCTTAAATTTATTTTATTATTTAAAACACAAATTATTTTTCTAAAACCCTTCACCTAATTCTCTTTAAGATATTTGACCTTGATCATCTGTTTGATGATTAAGAAGTTTTTAGGAGATCACATATGAGTAATTTTACACATCGACTGATTAGTGTCTCGTGTAGAGCTTTTTGTTTCTCGCACTTAAGTAAGTTTCGACTCCTTCATGCATAGTGATTTCTATATCACATGTATGTTTTGGTCTTTTTCTGGTTTCTTGTTGATTAGAGGTTTTAAAGAATTTATGTAAGTCCTAATGGTTCTTGCGTTGGGCGCCCCTCCTTAGACGCCCAGGCACCACTTCTCTAAGTATTGATTGAAAAGTTTTGTGTTGGTTAAAGGTTTAGATATAATTGTTCCTGGTTTTTAGATATATGATTGCTAGTTTTACGTGATTTGCTACCATGTTTATATGAAATCATGTTTGTATCAAGGTGTGGTTGAATTATAATTTCTAAGGTGAAATTCTTATAGATGTTTCAAGTAATGTATGTGTTATTGTAGAAGCTCTTGCTTGAAGTTTATCCTAACACTGTAATAGTCATCTATTTTCAAGTAGAGAGGGGTGAAACATCTGGTGAGAGTAGCAAAAAGTCATAATTTAAAGGTTTTACCTGAGCTTAGGCGTGGGATAACGAACTAGATTTATGTGGTAGCTTCATAAACTGTCATAGTTCTACAATAACACATATATTTAGATGGTCTGAGTCTATAGTTATATTTTGATCTTGATGTGGTGTGAATTCATGATAGATAATATTTGAAATGTTTAGTTATGAAAATTATGTTTAATTCCTTGAAATTAGTTTATCCTTGTTGTGTTCTCTTGTTTGTTTTATGTTTTTTTGATCACCTGAACAGTGAAAGAAGAGGTGAATGATGTTTCCTTGGGGTGGACTTTAGATAGTAATTATATTTCTTTTAGTTGTTTCTTTTTAGTTAATAATTTTGAAGAAATAATGATTTTATAAGTGATGTTTGATTTATAGTTATATCTAAATAACTATAAGATTGTCAATTGTTTTACTATATTAAATGTGTGATATTTTCTAAATAGTATTTTTAAACTATTTTAATAGAATATTACAAACACATGCAAATGTTTATTTTTCTTATTAAAAAAAGTAGTAAAATTACAATTATAAAAATAATTATGTCTGCATTTTTCTCTTCTCCTTTTGTATGTTGAGAGAAGATTTGACGTTAACTAATGTTATTTCCTTTTTTGATGAAGCTCTTAATAACTTGAGTTTATTTTAAAACAAAAGTACTTATATTATCTCAAAGAATCTTTAAAAGCATTTCATGATATATTTACAATTTATTTTAATATTTTATTCATAAAAGCAATATATAATTTAGGTTTAATAGGTTCAGAGGTCCTATATTTGGGAGTTTGTTTCAATTGGGTCCTCCAATTTTGAAAGTGATCAATTAGGTCCCTAATTTTGTCAATTTGAATCAATAAAAATCTTTCCGTTAAATGCAGTTAACGCCGTGAAGTTTTTGCACATGTGGCACGCTGATGCTTCCAGGTGGCATCGTTTCAAGTGCATAGGTGGATTATAAAAAGGTGAAATTCTTTTTAATTTAGGGATTTCACCTTCAAATACACCCTTAGGGATTTCACCTTCAAATACACCCTTTTAATTTAGGGGTTTCACCCTTTTATAATCCACCTATGCACTTGAAACGATGCCACCTGGAAGCGTCAGCGTGCCACATGTTCAAAAACTTCATAGCGTTAACTGCATTTAACAGAAAGACTTTTATTGATTCAAATTGACAAAATTAAGAACCTAATTAATCACTTCAAAAATTGGAGGACCCAATTGAAACAAACTTTTAAATATAGGGACCTCCAAACCTATTAAACCTATAATTTATACTGATTAAAAATAACATATATAAATAATTGCTTAATAAATTAAAGTGGTAATATAAAAATACAGAATAATATAATATCGCGGTAGACTCGAGTACCTATCATTATACGGTGCCGTGTGGTCCATGTTTCTTTCTTTTCAATCTTTCTACGATTTTACATATAGCGAGTCTCTATTATTGTTCTGCCACGTATCATGGTTTGACACATGTCACGAGAAGGGTCGCACACGTGTAACTTTTATTCCATCGATCATTATTTTTAGTGGGACCTTGTTTAGATTATTACTTTTGATTTATTTATTTTTTGCTTATAATGATTCTTACTACTTTTGTTTTCTCTGTCACCCACGAACGTCGGAATTTTCTTACACATTTTGCGCATATTTCGGATTCAATAATCCTAACATGACACCCATGTTTTTGGTTTTGTTGTTGCTAAATATGAATATATTTTTTTCGTAAATTTAAAAATTAAATTAATTTATTGTCCTAGATTTAATTAATTTTCATTAAAGTTTGTAAATTTAGAAGATTCATTTGTGAGTTTTAGAAGAAAAAGAAAAAAAAGGAAACCGCCTTAGACATAGCATATGATATATTTTATCCGTTTTTGAGATAAGTCTAACTTGTTGAGCATAAACATCTCATACGAACATTCAATGGTGTACAAATTTTGTTCGTTTTGAAAATGGTTGCATCAGATCATGTGCTTCCATCTAGTTAAAACTTAGCTTCTCTTTTAAGGGACATTACTTTCATTCATGCTTTTTACACATGCCATGCAGCGTTATGAATTTTAGGTCATTTAACAGTTTTACATTGAATGTAAAAATAAATAAGTATAAATATTAATGATTTTTTAGTTGAAAGTGATATTCTAATATTTTATATAGATTTATCAGTGTCAATTTTTTTTTTTTTTATAAAAACTCTTAATAATATTAAATTTATAGGGTAAATTGGATTATGTCAATTCTTTCTCGGGGCCTTATGGAAGAAATAATTTTTTGGGCTAAAGGTCAGATTGGCAAAATGTTTGTTGAAATGTTCTTTTTATACCCCCATAATTTCTTAATGTTCCTGTTGAAATACACGTAATTATGGCCATCTCAGCACCTAGTAGTTGTCAACTGTTTTTGTGTCCAAATTCCAAAGTTTTTGTAGCTTATAAAGTTATCAAAATGGGCTCTTTGTTTTGTTGTCTAAAGGAAACTTCTTAATACACCTCCCTTTTTTCTTCCTGCATTCCATTAATACACCTCCCTTTTTTCTTCCTGCATCTCATAAAATTGAGTTTATTTAATGAATGTGAACAAACATAGGCCAAGTGAAAATAATATATACATTAGATGGAAGAATTAAATCATTTTAATAGCGTTAAAGACAAAAAAAAAGACAAATCAAGAAGCCTAAAATGTATACATTTTGACAGTTTCATTTTCCTAAAAAAAAAAAGAATCTTTAAAGCTTCTTTCACATTTGAACTTTCTAGAAAATCCTTTTGCATTCTTTATAAAGAGCTTTTTTCTCAATTGAATAGTAAAAAAATAGTAAATTGTTAGATGAACACCCTAGTTGCTAAATTGTTAGATCACAAGACTAAAAGAGAAAAGATGCTGACAAATTTATGTTCGATCAATTAAACTATTAAACTTATTCTTAATTACAACCAAATCCTTTGCCAAAGCCAAAACCAATAACAGCAATACAAATTTAATAAATTTATATCAATAAAAAAACCATTTCAATGTATATATAATAAATAAATATAAACGTTTTAGAATTAAACAATTACTTTTTGAAGAAATATTCATTAAATATGTTATAAATTAAAAATTAACATTATATTTGAAACGTTAATAAGTGATGGGAAGGAGAAATAAAAATGAATGTGTTTAAAAGATGAGAGTAGTTAAGAAGAATGCTTTTATAGGAAAAAAAGTTGGAATGTTTTTTTGGGGTGTGTGAGGTGTTTTGAAAAGCAAGAAAGGTTGACATGGGTGGGATATTGTAGTGAGAGATTTTCCATTAACTCTTAACAAATAATTTAAAATTAATGCTAAACAAGTAATTAGCAGGCAGTTTAAGAAAGAGCTTGTAGATTTTTAAAAATTGAAAACTAGTAGTAATTATGTTTGGTAGTATTGAATAGATCGCAGAAAGAAAGATAGAAATTATTAACATTCATTGATGGGTTGAAGAAGATGGAATATGTGAAAAAGTAATAATAATAATAATAATGGAAGCAAAAACATAAACAATCCACATCATGATTGCATCACTTCTCCAGTGCTCATCTCATCATTCACAGCTTGCAATATGCAATTTGCATGCTCACACACTCAAACACTAACACTCACTCACAACCTCACTTCACTCTCTCATCTCAATTCAATTCAACACAGAACAGAACAGAACACAACAAACAAAACAACCACTAACTAACACCGCAGACCACCGTCCAATTTCTCAATCCGGCAACACTGCTCAACACAATGCGTTCTCGATCTCATTATGGATTTTCGATTACCCAAAATGCCCTCGCGCTGCTTTATTTATTCTGCATCTTCACCAACCCACCTGCGTCCACGGCTCTCAACTTCACCGCGCTGCTCTCCACCGTCCCTGACCTCTCCCAATTCACCGCGCTCCTTGCCTCCGCAACGCCTATAACGGCGGATCTCTCCGACCGCTCCTCCCTCTCCATCCTCGCCGTCCCCAACGCCTATCTCGCCGCCGATGACCACCTCGCCCGCCACCACCTCTCCCCCGCTGCCCTCGCCGATGTCCTCCGCTACCACGTCCTCCTCCAGTTCCTCTCCTGGTCCGACCTCCGCGCCCTCCCCCCCGCCGGGAAACTCGTCACCACTCTCCTCCAGACAACCGGACGCGCCACCGACAACTTCGGTTCCGTGAACCTCACGCGCGACCCCCAATCCGGCCTCGTCTCGATCCGCTCCCCCGCCCCGTACTCCCCCTCAAACGTCACCGTTTTGTCCCTCGTCAAAACCCTACCCTACAATGTCACCATCTTCGCCGTCAATTCCCTCCTCATCCCCTACGGCCTTGACCTCATGGCGTCCGAAACCCGCCCCAACATCGTCCTCAACATCACCAAAGCCCTAATCGACGGCCACAACTTCAACGTCGCCGCCTCAATGCTCGCGGCCTCCGGCGTAGTTCAGGTAGTGTTGGTGATTCAGATACTGAGTTTGAATTTCATTACTTAGTTTTTACGATGTTACTGATGTGAAACTCTCTATCATATGTACATTATTTCGACTTTGACATTTAACTAACTGTTTAATTTCCAATTTTAGGAATTTGAGGCTGATGAGGGTGGTGCTGGAATCACTCTTTTCGTACCGGTGGATGATGCCTTTGCTGATCTTCCACCCTCTGTGGCCCTTCAGTCTCTACCTGCAGATAAAAAAGGGGTGGTTCTTAAATTCCATGTCCTCCATTCCTATTACCCTCTTGGCTCGCTTGAATCGGTTGTTAACCCCTTCCAACCCACCCTCGCCACTGAGGCCATGGGTGCTGGTAGTTTCACACTCAACATTTCGCGTGTGAATGGCTCTGTTGCCATCAACACCGGCATTGTACAGGCCTCAGTTACGCAGACCGTCTTTGATCAGAACCCTGTTGCCATTTTTGGGGTTTCCAAGGTTCTCTTGCCGAGGGAGATTTTTGGTAGGAATCCGATGGTCACTGCCAAGCCTCTTGAAGGTGCTCCTCCGCCGGATGAGGATACTCTGTCACCAGAGAATTCGCCGGGATTTGGTGGACAGCCCTCACACCTATCATCACCGCCGGGGTTTCGCGAAGATGTGCGGTCACATGGTGGTGGTATAGGATTGTCCTTTGCTGTTGTTTTTTGCTGTATAGGATTGTATCTTGTGGTATAGAATTATTTATTATTATTTTTTTTGTGGGGTTTCGTTTTAATTTTCTCCACCTTCTTCTTCTGTACACGGTTAATTGCATTATTAGGTTGCAAATGCAGCCTTTTTTCATTTCTTTTTCTTGTTTTTTTGTTATCTTCATTTTTACTATTTATTATAAAATTTTCGATTGTGACATTGATCTAATAATTAGTGTAATTAATTTAGGAGGTCAATGTTGTTTTTCTGCTTTTATCGTTTCCTCCCTTGTATTTTGATATACACAATACACTCCAATTTCATTTTTTGTAAGTTATAGTTGAATAAGCGTTATCATCTTGTTTTAGACAATCCTCAGGATTTGGTTGACTAGGACTTTTTCTATTGTTATCAAAACCCTTTTAAATGCGAATGATCTTCTGCTGATAGGGTGTGCCTTGCAGAGTAGCAAATTTCGTTTGGTACAGGAGTTTGTGCTGGTTGCTTCTTACTGTTATCTTACACCTAGATGACCGTCAGGTAGTTCTTTCTTTTTAAACTACAATTGAGGATTACATGTTCAGTACCCTTAACCTGCAATCTAAGTGCAAATAATACAAAATAACATATACAGTGGAAGTTACATCATATTATTTCTGAAAAGAGAAATAGTTAATATGATGTCAACAATTTTGTAATTGTTGGATATTATTTGCCGAATGCATTGCATTGATTTGTAGCTTTTCAGAGTTTAGGGAATTTCTTGCTGTAGCTTTGTGTTATATAGTATGAACTGTGCTTAGCATTTGCTAGTGCTCTGTTTACACTATACAGGAATGACTTTTCTTGTTTTTACAACTTAATGG
Source organism: Vigna radiata var. radiata (assembly GCF_000741045.1). NCBI lineage: Eukaryota > Viridiplantae > Streptophyta > Magnoliopsida > Fabales > Fabaceae > Vigna > Vigna radiata. The sequence continues at coordinate 1,377,759 of NC_028355.1, forward strand.
TTAATCGTAATCTGTTTTAAAATACATAATTGCAAAAACCCAGTTTCAAGTAGATTGGTCAATTGTGTATTAGATGCTTGAATAGAATTGACGTGTTATGGCACTCGAAACTGATCACATTTATACTATGCTGCTAGTTTGATCTGTTATCGTTGAACGCATTACATGTTCTTCTTGATCACTGATTCAATGTTCTGATTGAATTAATTTATGGTCTTCATTGTTTGCTATTTTCCAAGTACTGTAGAACCGGGGCTAATAAACTGGTCTGAGTTAAGACTATAGAATATGAAGCTTAGAGAGTTGTGCTGCAAGCTTGTTGCTAGTAAGGATCTAAGATTGCTAGATTCATACAATGCAAGCACAATTTTGAAGATTCTTAATATGCATGAAGTTACCCTTGTACTTATTTGGATCTCGAGAGCCAGTGTGGATGATATAGTCCTGGTGGTGTAAGTTTGGTTATGAAAGGATTTAAGGAGCATTTTTGACTTAGCCTTTTGTGGGAGAGATTAATCTATTAGGGGTTTCATTTGCCTTCTATAAAACCTTTTTATTTTATGTTTTTACTCTGTCATGAAACTTGAATTTGGTTGTCTTATCTGCTCATGCTAAAGCCAAATGTCCTATCACTGTCATTTTTTTTTTGTATCTGGTTAATTTCCACTTAGTTCAAAAATTGAGGGGAGGAATAGAATAAAAGATGCGGTATAATTAAAATGAAGGATTTGATGTGCAAAACCCCAGAATGCCAAATGTCCTACCACCCTCGTCTTAGACAGTTGGGATCACCATATGCCTAAGGTTTCTGTGGGCAATAACTAGTATTGATTGGCCATTTATTTGTATGTCGGTTGGCTTACGCCCAGTACAAAAATAAGGGAGAGAAATAGAAGGAAGACGCAAATGTGAACATTTTTAGATTACGCTTCTCTATGCCACTGGTGCAAAACTCAATTTAGCTAACCTCACCAAGTTGAAAAGGCTTTAGTTATTGGTGCAAAAGCCAGATTAAATTCTTGCCTAAATTGTATATTTTTGGTTTTTTTAGACTAGGATTTCCTTCTTTATATTTTTGGTTGCTTCATCTATTGCAAAACAAGGGAAGTATTGTTCGATACCACATATAAAGTGTTGATGATCGTCTGCTCCCTTTCTTTTGTTCTTTGTGTTGTCATCGAAATATGCGCTAATATCACGTGTGTTGGTGGTGGTTTTGGTTAGATCTAGGTCACTTGTCTTAAGATTGGTCATTCTTCAATTGACAGGGATGTTCCACTTTTTTTGGAGTTTACTTTCCTTGTGAGTGTAACACTACATAAGTCTGTTTCAAATTTCAACAAAACAAAAATCTAGTCGTTCGTCAAGAGTGCATTTGCCACATCGTACTCAGGAAGTCAAATTCATAAATTACTTGTTTGCTTGTTCAAATATCAAGAAATTGTTTCCAGTAAGATTAGCTTTGCCTATTGTTAAAAGTAGTATTTGGTGGTTGATATCTAAGCTGAAGCTGGAGTTAGCGTTATCATTGTTTTAGGACCAGGAAAGAAACTTTGTGGACTTATGGTCAGGATAAAGATACTGAAAAGTGACAACTACAATGATCAGATTGAGCAGAACCATGACATTTAATAAGTTTATATGTATGATTGTACACTGGGATGGATGATAATAGAAGTGGAGTAAATTTTTAAACCACACTCCAAGACTTCTATAATTTTATTTTCTGACTTTACATTTTTTTATTTATTTTAGATCTTGATTTTAGGAAGCTAGAAATTAAAGTGATTGATCACATAATAAGTGACTACTAATAAGGATATGTTTAGACACAAGAATGAGATGCATGATATATAAGGGAAATGCCAAAGTCTAATTGGAACATCTTAATGATACTGGTAGGTACAAGGATGTTATCATTGTACATCAAGTACGGATTTGGATCTATATTGTGGAAGTTATCTATTTCAACTTCCTCTGTTTGTTTTAAAGCTAGGAAAATTCAATTACTGTACTTTTCGATTGATCAGTTTTAGATTAATTTAGTCATATATATTAATCAGAATTAAGGAATAAATTAATTTTATGAAATTAAATTCCAAGTAGAGGTAATTTGTCTTTTAGGTGGCATCCATTCAATAAATATGTAGCATTATATATCAGTAATGAATGATGGGTGAGCATTGGGCCACTTCCAAAAATCAGAGTGGAGTGCATTTGCACTTGTTTATTCTGATGTCTATTCAAAACTTGAGGATGGTAGTTTAGATATTTAATACATTTTCCAATTCCATTTCTCCTGGCTTGGCAGTTATTATGGGCCGTATTATATGGTCCTTCTCTTTTTATGGTTATTTACTATGTCTTTCTTTTGGATGTACATGCCCTGTCTGAAGAGAAGGGAGGAAAGCTGACAAAGCAGTTACAGCATTAATTCAACCCTTTCAATGCAGCTCATACGTGCTCTTCAAGTAAGGAAACCCAGTGGGGGCTGCTTCGCGTACTTTCTGCATCCAGCTTTTGTTCCTCCTTTTCAACCTCACCATTTACAAACAAGAACAAATATGTCATCAGTTTTTCTTCGTAGACCATGGGTCTTTTTTTTTTTCTTTTTTTTCTTTTTTTTCTTTTTAAATTGGAGAGAAGGGTCAGTATTTTTTTTTTAAAAATTTTTTCTTGAAAGGTATTTTTTTCAATAAAATAAATAGATTTCTATTTTCTTATTTTTTTATTTTAAATTGACAGCTTTCTGTTGTTTTCACAAGTTAATCCTGTTTCTTAAACAAGAGGTTTTTTAAAAATTACCTTTTAAGTTTAAACAAACTGGTCCAATATCATGGAGTTAACCAAGATTACTATGGATGACACAGCTAAGTGTTTTGTGCAGTTCTACATCCATGATTTAAACTTGAAAGTTCTGTTTAGTTGAAACAATCTTATACCAGTTGAAGATGTTCTTGGTAGTAATATGCCATAAATTTAACTGCTACTTCACCTAGATGATCCCATATTGATCCCCTCGGGGTGGCACAGGATTATAATTTTGGTTCTTTAAGCAAATTACAAAGTTTGTTCTTTGGTTATGCAAATAGAGTAGCACCTGTAAGTTATATTCTACTTGACCTGGAGATTAGTCCAATGGGCCCAATCCTCGATGTAAGAGAAAAATACTGGTCCCCTGGTTGCGGCTTGGAATATGGACGTTCATGATCAGTAGCTGGACTTGTCTCGGGAGTGCACCTGGGCCCTTGCTGCCTGGCTCGGCTATATGCATTGATGATGTAACTGTAAAATCACTCCAGTGTCCAAGACAAACCATGCAGTAAGATACAATGTTTTGATTAAAAAGCTAACAAATTACGTGATATCTTCCGGAGAGGAAGCGATACATTCTCATGTAATGATTGCAACACATGTTCATTGTGCTGTGTCTCGATAATAAGGTCTTTTAGAATGTGACTTATGGATTTCGGCTTTGAAATTCGTGTTGCCCTGTTTGAAATTAGTAGGTCCTAATTGAAGGTATGTGAAGTCAGCTTTGGTTGTAGGCCGGTCGACTGAATTCCTCTCAACAGTTAATTCAGTCGGTTCGATCGAAAATACGGTCCAGTTTATGGTTTATCTTGTCGAGTTTGTCTCCAGTTGGTTTGGTTTGCCAAAATCAGTTTCAACCAATGGTTTATTAAAGTCCGTTTGAATTGAATATCCAGCTATGTTGACTCTAATTAAAAGTGGAGTCGAGTTAAATCAATTATAACCTAATGTCAAGTCGAATCTTATAATTTAAAATTAAGTTAAATGAATCTAAATTAAATAGTTTAGTTGAATTACTCTAAGTTAAAAATCAAACTGAGTTAATTCAATTCATATCTAATTAATTTAACAATCTAATATATTAGATTAATTTTATTGAATTTAATTTTATTTACAAAATAATTAAATCTAATTTCAATACAATTTAAATTGCATTAAAAAAAATCCAAATCTAATTGATGTATTTTAACTACATGAGCTAAATTTAGATTTAAAATTCAAATCATTTTCTTAGTTTGAGTTGATATTGAAAAATTCAATCCATACCCATACTAAGTGTTGCTTATATATTGAATTATATATTTAAAAACAATATTTTTCATGTTTAAAAAATGACTTAATAGCATTAATGGTCCCTATTTTGGTTACGAGAATTTGTTTTGGTCCCTTTTTTTTTTGTTCAATTTAGTCCTAAAGAATGAAAATTGTGTTCAATTTGGTCCTTTTTACAAACGTCGTTTAAATCATTAACGGAACAGTGCCCAACAGTGTTGATGTGACATTTAACTGTCCAACTGGAGTCTGTAGAGGCACACTGAGGTGAAATTATTAATTTTGAAATTCCAATTGGAGATATTGGGGATTGCATTTTTGAAAATTAATTTAAGGGTTCTGGGTTCTGAGAAGTAAACTTCTTGCGTGCTCTGGGAAGATTGGGAAGAAGAACATCAGTGACGTCCAGTTCCAATTCGAAGCATCGATCTTTGGCAATCAGGTTTGTGTTTCTAATCTCGTAACTAAGGTGGGTGTTGTGACATTCCTGTGTAAACTTGGTTGCACACATGAAAATGTGAGTGTTACATTTTTTCGAAAGTTAGATTTTCTTGAGAAATTGTGCGAACTGTTTAGGGCATTGTTGTCTAACATATTATAATAGGTTGTGTCTCGTTGATTGTTGATTGTTGGTTTATTGTTTATTGTTTCCCATAGGGTTTACCACTTATTTTAGCGTAAAAAACAGTTACTTTTTCCATTTCCATAGTGGTCCCATGCCCATAAAGTTCATTTTGTAGGCTTGCGTTTGGAATGTCTGAGGAGAGATTTATTGTTGTGGTCCACCATGGTGGGACCCTGGTTACGGATATACCTTTTCGATATGTTGGTGGGGAAGTCACTTATTGGAGTGTGGACCCAGACAAATGGAGTTACTTTGAAGTGGTAGATTTCGTTAAGGAGTTGGGTTATATTATTGTGTCTGAGTTATTTTATTGCATTAACCATATTTTGTATAAGTTGTTCGATGACAAAGATGCAATGAACATGGTAGGCATTGCGAAGATTTTAGGGAAAGTTAACTTGTTTGTGGTGCTCTCTGTGGATGAGGAGCCAGACATTATTGTTGAAAGTGAATTAAATGAACCAGTTCATTTGTTGTGTCTTGGAAGTATAGAGAGTGGGAATGAAGAAAAGGATGATGTGCAGGGGGAGGAGGATGAAGTTGTTGTGCAGGTGGAGGATGAAATTGCTGTGGGGGTGGAGGATGAAGTGGTTGTGCAGGGGGAGGAGGAGGAGGAAGTGGCTGTGCAGGTGGAGGGATTGGTTGAAGAGAACGTTGGGGTGAAGGAGGAAATGGCTGTGCAGGTGAAGGATATGGTTGAACAAAATGTTGGGGTGGAGGAGGAGGAATTGTAATGTTATAAATTTCGTGCACTTGGCACTGTGTCTATTTTGAAATACTTTCCTAATTTAAACCTCGTGTCCTTAGTAATGTTTTGAAATACTTTATAATGTTTTGATATATTTGGCATTGGATCTGTAATGATGTTCTATTATGTAACTTGATGGTGTACCCATGAACTGATTTTTGATTGTGAAAATATATTCATGTACCCATGTTTTGATATTGATTTTGACCAGTTCCATTTTATGCACACAACACTATCAACATCATAAGGACCACAAACGCACATATTTAACTGAAATGAGGACTAATTTGAACAACAAATGTTATTCATTTATTCATTTAATACAAAACACAGTCGTCTAATGCGATCACCTAACAACCTCATTCTTCAAAACACAAAAGAAAAGTACATTGGGACCACCTAAAAACACAAAACACATCCACCTAAAATCACACTTTCAACACATAAGCCTAAAAATACACACAACATAACTATGATAACTACACTAAGAACACAGACCCTTGCTACTAAGAATTGGTTCCTTCTCGTCAAAGCACTCACTGTCTTCTCCATATAACAAATCTTCCTCCTTTGACTACTAATGATAACATCCCTTTCATCAACCTTTTCTTCATTGCACCACTTGAAATATTTATAAGACATCACATTACCAGTTCCACTCTATTATTCATCAAAAACATTGTTAATTACAAACACAAAGAAAATAGGCAAGAAAATAATCTTTAATTACAGATGCTTTTATTCACATCACCTTGTAGTTACGACAACCCCAAAAGTATCTTTCAGCATTCTTTGAAGTTCTAGCCATTTTTACTACAACCAACTCACCACAATTGCAAATGGGGATTATCCCTACCCCCATTGAACCACCACCAAGTGACGAATTAGAACTTTAGTGGCCGGAGCTATTGCAAAAAGAAGAACATTGGGGAACGAGACATGGCTCATCAACTCTGAAGATTGGGAAGGTTAACCACGAACCTGACTTTCGCTCACTGAAGTAAAGTAAAAAACCTTAACCTAAACCTAATTTCACTCTCCACCCACTGGTCATAAATAGGGGTACAATAAATAATTCGCATTTCTTTCAAAATCCACCTCAATGTGCCTCTACAAACTCCAGCTCGGTAGTTAAATGCCACATCAACACTGTTGGGCACTGTTGGAGTGTCTGCCGTTAACGATTTAGACGGCATTTTACCAAATTAAACACAATTTTCATTCTTTAGAACTAAATTGAACAAAAAAAAAAGGGACCAAAACGAATCCTCATAACCAAAATAGAAACCATTAATGCTATTAAGCCTTAAAAAATAACAGAAGGGCTGATCCTGATCCATAATTTTATTTTTGAATATTTTAATTCTGTGAGAAAAATTTAGAGTTGAAAGTTACTGTTGATAATAGGGTCTCCTTATGAAACTGGGCTCTGCAAAAACAGAAAATGAAAGAGTAGATGATGGGAATAGCTACGTAGATTGGTACTAGCAAGTAGCGAGAAGTAGCTTGGTCACATCGAGGTACAGTCCAGCTTGTAAGATGATTGATTCAATGAGAGCGATTGAGAACGACCTCCTTCGTCGTCCTTTACGCTAAACCCAAAAGCTGCAAATTTTCAGACTTTGTAGTAGTTTTTCGATTTAGAAATATATATCAAATTGATATTTATTAATCACGTTAATTCTTCTCGTAAACTCCGTTACAAGGGTTAAACCTGTTAATTAGTTGAGAGTAATAAATTTGTTTAAATTTAGTGATAGCATCTATACAAAATTTCATCCATTGAGTTGGGAAAATTTGTTTTTATTGTCTTCTAACTTCATGCACTATTAGATTATAGTTCTAATGACTCTGCCACTAATGTTAGAACTTTTGATTTGATGCTATTTGTTGTGTAAGCGTTTGTCTTAGTTTTATTATTATATATATCCTTGTAATACAAGACTCGGACTTTATTATGCAGAACACCCACACATCAACAAGAAAAAGAAAAGGGTTAAATTTAAAACTATGAAATAATGTACAGTGATGTTGTTTCTCCTCAAAAAAATCATACACTTCCTTGACGAAAGTACATGTAAAAAAGGAGAAACTCGTGTATGGTTTGTCTGTGATGTTAATTGTAGCAGCTTGCTAAGTTTCAGGACTATAAGAATGTGAGATTCTGTCGAATGTGACACCTAACCGTCAATATACACTCGAACAACATCCACTATTTTAGCCCGACATATGGGACATTTTCCACTGTTACATTGCAGCTCGATGGCACACTTGAGACACGCACACATGTGTCCACACCTGTAATGAAGTTGGTCAGACACGTGTCAATTTTTCTCAGAAAATGGAAACAGATCATTTTCATTCACAAGCAATTAATTACCTGTACAAAACAGAGTCAACTTTCACCTCATAGCAAATGCAGCAGTTGCCTTTCTTTTTTGGAGTCCTGTTACGGGACTTCTTTTCTTCTTTTTCAACTGTAATGGTATTTTCATTGCATCAATTGTATTAACAAACTCACTTTCAGAATTAAAAAATTATAGAAATGAACACAAACCTGAGTTAATCTCTACTTTCATGGTTTGTTGTAATTCCATCTGCATATTCATGCAGCCCTTTATTATTTTCTTCAGCTCAGACATCTCGTGATAGAGTTGCTCCATGTGCCCTCTCAAATCATATATGAGTTCCATTTCCTGCATGCAGGGCAGCTTTTGCATTTAACAAGAGATTTATTTAGGAGCTCGGTTGTATTCACCATATCAAATGCAAACTCACCATTGAATGATGATTGGTGGATGGAGATGCAGATTGCCGACTGTCCTGATAGAAAGATTGAGATTGATAAGGTTGTCGGGATGGAGAATAATCACCGGCTTCATTGTCCCTGTAACTGCATGGTGATGAACGATTAGAATAATCACCAGGTTCATGATATGGATCGCTTATCAAGCTCTCATGCTCCTCTTCATGCTCATCTGCATTATCCTCCTCTTCTTCTTCCTCAATTGCATCTCTTCCATCTTGAGAAGCTCTTGCAGAATGCAAGCGTTCTTGTAAAAATGCCATCAATTCTTGGCTGTTTTCCTCATAGTCCTGGCTATTGACTAAATGTGCTTGAGTTCCCCTATGAGATTCCATCAATCTATCCATTCTATCCCGAAAGTCACTAGAAAGGAAACTTGACACTGTTCTTCTGCAAAAATATATACTGATGTTCAGATGAATGATGTTTATACAAAAAAATAGTTTCGCTATAGAAAATTATTAAAATTCTTCTTTTCTTTTCCATCTAGTCATTTATGCAAGCAACTGACACAAGAGGAATAATTTAATAGAATATTATGTACCTTTCAAGAAGCCTCCTTATATCCTCATTCTGAGAACCAGTTTCAAGCATCTCTCTATACCAGGCTTGCCTGCGCTCTTCCCAATAGCTCTTAGGCCTAGAAATTTCACTGATCCAGTTATAATTAGTTTCATAGTCACAATTCTGGTCAGTTTCCTCTCCCTCCATCTCATCACCATAACTGCTTTCAGCATAATTCTGATTACTTGCCTCTTCTACTGTCTCCTGGCAACTGGATTCAGCATACTGCTCGTTACTATTATCTTCTTCATTTACTGTCTCATCATTACTACTTTTAGTATCACCATTCTGTTCGCTACTCGCTTCTGCCCTGTCTGTCATCTCTTTTAGACCTGAATCAGTCATGGACGTCGTTGCCTCACTAGTTTCTTTTGAGTTATTGTGTTCAGCCTTGGCATCTGAACGTGGATTTGTTTCTTGGATCACGACACCTGAACTTGGAGGAGCTTCTTCTGTATTATGATCTATTCTAGTATGTGAAACAGACTTTTGTGGGGATTTTGTGGCATGATTTGCACTTTCATGAGCTGTCTGGTTTCTTGTGTCTTTTCTGACTTGATCAGTGGTGGCAGAGTTACCCAATTGAGTGGTTTTGTTAACTGCCTCTCTTTGAGGACTTCTTGGGTTAGCTACTTCTGCATGGACCGAAGTTCTAGGTTCAACCCCACTGCTAAATCTTTCCCTGTATGTCATAAAAACATTTCTCATTTAGTATCTTTCAGGAAAACTTAATGACCAGGGATCTCGCTGTGTTCATTTTATTAAAGAATAAACTTAGATGGCACAAAAATGAACTCTATGTTTAATTAAATGGTCAAAAGCTTACGCAAAATAATTGAAATTGTTTATTCACCAAATTAACAACTTTGGTCAGATTTATAGATAAGAATTAGTGCATACAATGAGTGCAAACTATATGTATCTGTTGCACCTTGTGGTGATCACTTGATATACTCGATAAATGAAATATTCTTGAAATAAAAAGCCAGCTACAAAAGAAAATGCCAATCCAAATGCATTTACTTTCTTCTCAACTCTACATTTAAAATTATATCCTTCAATGCATTTTTCTACTGCCCTTAAATTCAATAGCTTTCTTTTTAGACAAGGAAAATCAATAGGTATGGTTTAATCAAAGGAATTCATCAATCACGAAGTTTTGAAATGGTCAAACCTTAATTGCATAATTGCAGACCCTTGTGATTGTCTGTTGTTTACTTCACATGATGTTGAATTCTGCCGGGAGCGATCATTAGCCAACAGATCACGTTGCAATAATTTAATCCGAAGCAATGCCTGCATTCATGCATAGAAAAGGAGTCAGAATCAGATATAGTAAAAAACATAACATAGCAGAAGAAGAAGAACCACCCTCTGGCTTCTGTTTTACCTGAATGCGACCTCTTTGTGCAAACTTAGACACGGTTCCACGCTCTGACAGGTTGTTGAGCTCCCTGTGCCTGTCATTCTCCATCTGCATAAGCAAATCATTGAATGCCTGACGCCCTCTAATTCGCAGGGGACACACCGGTTTATGCTCTGAAGGAGGTTGTTGTTGACCGCATTCACGCTCTCTACAAGGAGAACCTGTCACACTACTACTAAAATACCCTTCTTGTTCATTCTCATCAAGAAAGGAAGCTGTTGGACTCTGATTCTGGCTGGTAGAAGTGAGTTTCTTTATGATGCTAGCAACACTGACACCACTCTCTGACCTTGCTTGTGGCGAAACGGAATGATCACTCGATTCCCACTCATGAAATGAGGACTGAAAGGAACTTTCTTCATTCCCTGAGGGTCCATCAAAGCATTCTTCCTCGGGGAATGAAGCATTACCATTCTCATTCGTGGGAGAAGAGGACGAACCAATCTTCTCAGACAATGTGTTCGTTTTGGAGACACCTGATTGTTTCAGTCTCTTCTCCCATATCTGAACAAGAGAAGAGGCAGCCATGTTAGGGATCTCCAAAGAGCATGATTCTTCCTCAGATGTCGAACTGGGTGTCCTTGGGAAAATGTCAATATCATCCATTGACAACAGTTCGGCCCCATTCTCCAAATTCGACACCATCTCCCGAGCCTGTCTCGCTGCCCATCGATCGAGAAGCTGTGAGTGTCTTGGGCTGATCAACAAGGACAAAGAGGTCTCCTTTTTGTTGTTGTTGTTGCCGCCGCTGCCGTTGTCGTTGAAGGAGTTGGCTCGTGTGAAACGAAGTTTCTCCAAGCGATTGTTTTTGGGAGCCTTACGCTGGTTAACGCCTTTGTTCTTGCTGGCGTCGCTGTTGTTTTCGTTTGTTGCGGAATCAGAAGACACCCCCCGGCACGTGTTAATGTCCGTGACAAAGTTCTTGTTGTTTCTTTGTAACTTAGCATGATGATTATGCGTGCCCTTGGCGTTGCTTTCCCTGCATTCTTCGCGGTGGTTGCGGTCCCTCAGAACGGAACCGAAGGGCGAGGAAGAAGCAATCTCAACCTCGGAAGATGCCATGTCGGCTCTGTTTATCGTTTGTGTCCGTTGTTGTTTTGTCTTGGTTTATGGAAACCTTTACGAAGGAGCGTGTGAACGTGGAAACAAGGTAACCCATTTGAGGGAAATGGGTGGAGGGATTGGAGACATTGCAACCTGACAAGTCTCTTCTCGTTTTGCTGAAACACAGAAAAAGACGGAAAATAAAAGAAAACAGGGTAGAGTGAAACAGAGGAGGGAGTGAAGGAGGGAGAATACGAAGGAGAAACGAGTTGCTGTACGGGAAATAGGGAGGTTTTTATGGCTTATTAATGCTCCAAATCATCTTAACCTCATTCCCGTTTTCTTTGCCTCTATTTAGAGCTTTTTCGTAACGAAAGTAGAGAAATAAAAAAAACAAACAATTACGTTGGCTGATAATGTTTGTTTCCTGTTACCTAGGAACGTGTCTTTTGGTTGAGAGAGGTGTGGCTAAAAATGGAAGAAGCCTTGTCGTCGTTGAGGTTTGTTTTGGTTGATGTGAGAAGAATAAGGAAACAGAGTGTTGGAAAAGTGCAACAGAGAGAATATAACAGTGTGGTGTAGTGAGAGAGAGAGAGAGAGACGTTGAGTTTGAACCGTTGAGATTGTGGGGTAAAGAAAAAGAGAAAAATTAGAGAAAGAGAGCGTCTTATTTATTTCTATTTGCAGATCAGTCTCTACTTTTTCATTCTGTTGACCAAATTAACTTCACAAGCAACTCTGATTTTGTGCTTTCATTCACTCACTTTAACCACTTTCCTTTTCATTTTGTTTTGTTACTTTGCAAAAAATTTGTACCAAATTTCATCACTAATAATACTGAAATACTATATTTAGTTATAAAATATACTAAATATAATAGTTACAGGAAGGAATCAAACTGTTTTCTGGTGCTGAGTTTTACCTTTTGTTTTCCTTTATGTACTTTCTCTTATCACACTTAATTGCTTTTTAACTAAATCACTGAAATAAACAAGATAATCACACTTAATTATTTACATATACCATTTTTTAAATTAGAAAAGATAATTAATTTGTGATATTATTAAAATAAAAATTCCAGTACAATTTTATGTATGTATTATTATATTATTTAATAAGTTAATAACAGATAAGTTGTTACATGATGGCACAAATACTATTTAACAAAAAAAATAAAAGATTATAAAGTTAAAATTGAGATTTGATTTGTAAGATTTTACGATTTTACATTCTTTCTCAGAATCATAGATTAAAATTGCGTGAATTGTATTTTTTTTAAATACAATAAAAAAATTCACCATGTGTGTGGTTAGTTATAACATCACCAATTAAAATTTAGTAAGTAAAAATTTTCATTTTTTTTTCAACTGTAGCACTTATTTTTAAAAAATTCTTTTGCACCCTTCACCTTTTTTATCGAATAAATTTCAATTCAAATAAAAATTAATATATATAATACTTTTGCAAAAAGTTAAATCTAAATATTACAATTTAAGACTTTAGGATCTTAGAGTTTAGGTATATTACAATGTCACTATTCACAATTTTAGGAGTCTTTTACTGTCCTAATCATAATATCAATTTTAACTATCTTGCTTAGATTTATAATATGTTACTTGTCATGTGATTTAAGTAGAATATTCATTTTTTTTTTTACTAAAATGGCTTCCTTTTTCATTTTAGAATACTTATAAATGTGTGTTGATGGGCATTACTTTTGAAAAACTCCTTTAAATTTTATTTTAAGTAGGGATGAATTTGAAACGATTTTGATTTGAATTTGTAGCTTATTAGACGTATCCGATTTAATTGTGCAATCATACTATTTGAATTTTAATTTGTAGCTACTTTGGTGGGTGTATGTCTTCATTTATGTGTATCATTTTATTTTGTAGTTTGTTTTATTGAAATGTGGGAATAATTTAAATTTGAATTTGAATTTCGTATATTAATTAGAAGCAATAGTTAGGTTATGATATATATGCTGTACATAACATCATTTTTTTTCAGTTGAAATGTTAATTGGCTATACGTGATTTTATATAGTTGAGACTCAAATAAATTATGAAAATAAAAATAAATTATAATTCGGATAAAATTCGACCTACCTTTTCAAAGATTTAAACTCGAGACCTAATATCATGATTGAGAAATAATCTTAAGATATTTTTAGAACAGATTCATATAATTTCATATGCAAATCATAACGAAGCCACATTTATTATAAGATTCTTCCTCTTAATGAATATTTAATATTATTTCTTAAACATTTATGAACCAGTGACAAATAAGTAATATTATATGTTGATAAATTTATATACTTAAAAAATTGTCAAGATTAATCACATTTGAGAAATACAGAGTCAAAATCATCATTACATTACATGATTTATCTATCTTAATACAGAGTCAAGTCAACATCATCCATTACATTTTATTAATTGTTTTATCAATTAAACGAGAAGAGAGTTCCGTAAAAGAAATTTAACAGTCTGCATTACCAATGTCAAATTCCAATCACGAAATAATCTTAATAAATATAACAATCGGTGTCTGAATATATATAGGATAAGTTTTGGAAGAAGCAATGCAGAAACATATACGCTGACCTTATACACAGCAACATTAGCAAACATGTCTTCCTTCATCTTGAATGTGTCGGAAAGAAAATCACCAGTAATGATCCAGATTCTTCTTTTCAAAATCCACAATTTTGTTGTTGGAGACGTGAAGGAGATGATTGCATACTTGCCTTGATGTTGGTCTCTCTTGTGGTGCAGTTTTTGTGCAGTGTATGGCTATCTCGAGCACCTGCAATGCAGCAAACTCTTCACAAGGCAAAAGGGGTTTCAGCTTAGGATCTATCACTGCTTCAACCGTAATGCCTTCCTTCTCAAGCTGCATCTTCACCCATCTCACCATGTTTATCTCTGCTCCGAAAGCTGCATCTGTTGGCATTTTACCAGTAACAAGTTCCATAAATACCACTCCCATGCTGTACACATCAGTTTTCTCTGTGCCCTTCAGTGAGTATGCATACTCTAAAAATATAGAAATGTCAATCAATGGTTAACGCTTGGACAAGATACTTAGATGTTTCTGGAACGAAATTCTGATTAGATTAAATTAGAGTTTCATCTGGGTATTAAAAGTTTGCATTAAAAAGACAAAGTTTCAGTTTTAATTGTATCTATGTTTCGTAAATGAAGGAGATGAATAACAAAAAGTCAATGTGATCAACTATTACCTGGGGCTATGTATCCATAAGATCCAGCAAAGCAAGAATTAGACTCTGCATTAGATTCTGGATTCTCAACGAGTGATTTTGCCAGTCCAAAGTCTCCCAGGTGTGCCTCCATGTCGGAATCTAGTAATATGTTGCTGGATTTGATGTCCCTGTGAATGATCTTTGGCACACAATCGTGATGGAGGTACTCCACTCCGTGAGCTAATCCCATTGCAATTTTGAACCTTGTGTCCCAATCAAGGATCCTCTTTGCTTTGAGGGGCACCCCATGTAACCAATCCCAAACACTCCCATTCTCCATATACTCATATATCAACAGATTCCAACCTGTTCCTTTGATTCTGTTGCTGCAACAACCCATCAGTTTTACCAGATGCCTATGTTTGATCCTCCCTAAAGTTTTGATTTCTCTTATAAAGCTTTTGTTCAACAGATAATCATCTTTTCCTGAAATCTTCTTCACAGCCACGATCTCTCCAGAGGGCAATTCGACTCTGTACACTGTCCCGGAACCTCCACAACCAACTACGAACTCGTCGCTTAGATTGTTTGTGGAACCCATGATATCCTGCCACCTGAAATCTCTCTTTGCAGGCACATTTAGAGGGATCAACGATCGTTTATGTGCTCGTGATGAAGAGGAGAATACAAAACTCACTTCACTGCCTCTCCTGAAAAATTCATGCTTGCTTTTAAAGAAGACGATCACTACCAGTGCAAGTAAGGCAATTGCAGCTAAAGCTGAAAGTGTAGAGACTATAACCACTGATGTGCTGCTGAAGACTGATCGCTTATTGCCGGAACCATCACCACTTTTGCATCTTGCAAGAGAGGCTCCACAAAGATGAAGGTTCCCTTCAAATGACTCATGAGGCCAGCGGGAGAATTGCTTATCCAATGCTCCTTGAAGGTTATTGTAAGAGATGTCAAGCTTCTGCAAGCTAGTCATTTCACCAACTGCTGAAGGCACTTCTCCAGTGAGTGCATTGTGAGAAAGATTAAGTACTTCCAATTTTGACAGCATGCTAAGTGAAGATGGGATATGACCAGAGAGATTATTGTAACTTAAGTCCAAAATGCTTTGAATATTTTGGAGACTTCCAATCTCAATTGGTATTTCCCCACTAAAGGCATTCCTAGATAGCTGCAGCTCATAAAGATTGCTCAATTTTCCTATTTCTTGAGGGATTGGTCCAGAGAAGTTATTATGGTCCAGCCTGAGGGTGTTAAGAGATACAAGACCACCAATATCACTTGGGAGACTTCCATTGAGAGAATTGTTATTCAAGGAAAGAACAATCAAATTGGGCTGTTTGAGTAGGCCTAGTGGAATAGACCCAGAAAATTGATTGAAGGAGAGCTTAACCTCTCCCAACTGAGACAAACTTCCAAGCCATGGTGGTATGTGTCCAGTTAGAAGATTGTTGTTCAAATCAACGTGAGTCAGGTTACTACACAAAGAAAGCTCGTCTGGTATTCGACCTGTGAGTGAATTTCCTGAGACGTCTAACAATGACAATGCGGTGACTTTTCCCAATGTCCTTGGAATTTCACCAGAAAACTTGTTGTTACCTAATCTCAGCCTGTCAAGGGAAGGTGAATTTCCCAGGACAAAGGGTATTTCACCGTCAAATTCATTATCTGTGACATCAAAGGAAAGAAAGGAACTAGAGCTACATAGTGGAACCAAACTACCATTCAGTCTGTTATTTGAAAGATTCACTCTTGTCAGGTTTGCTACATTTGCAAGTTGGTGAGGAAGACTACCTTCAAGAGAATTGTTGTAGAGCATGAACAGCTTCAACTCACTGAGGAATCCAAATGTTGCAGGAATGCCACCTGAGAGCCGATTATCTGCCAAATCCAGCACAGTCAGTTTATGACAGTTCCCAAGTGTGGGGGGAATCACACCCACAAGCTCATTCTGCCGAAGGTGCAAAAAGTTCAACTCTTTCAGCCTCCCTATAGTGAAGGGAATTTCACCACTGAAATGGTTTCCAAAAAAATCAACCATTTGCAAGTTTGAACAATTACCAATCTCGAAAGGAATCTTCCCTGATAACCGATTATCATAAAGATACATTATCTCCAATTTCCCAAGTCTCCCAATCTCTCTGGGCAGATTACCCCGCAAGTTGTTATGAAACAATGCAAGAATCTGCATGTTAGTGAGGTTTCCTATGAAGGGAGAGATTGAACCATCCAAAGTGTTGTTGTGAAGCAAGAGATCAGTTAGCCCCATCAACCCATAAACCTCAATAGGTATTGACCCATTGAGATCATTGCCTGATAAATCAAGTTGTTTCAGGGATTGGCACTGACCCAACGCAGTTGGTATCTCACCATGAAGTCCACAATCTGACATCAGCAAGTTCTCCAAACTTGTTGCATTGGAACATATGGTTCTTGGAATCGTTCCATGGAGTTTGTTCCCAGAGAGAACCAAATATTGTAACTGACCCATGTTCCCTAACTCCTCTGGAATTTCCCCAGTGAGCGTATTATTTGACAAGTCAAGATTTTGAAGTTTACCCAGTCGAGCGAGAGACGGTGGAATACGACCCTCGAGTTCGTTACCCATTAAATTCAGATATGTAAGCTGACTCAGCTGCCCGAGTTGACTCGGAATTGACCCTGTTAAGCTGTTGTTGGCGAGGTTCAGAATTTGAAGTTTCCTTAGTAGACTCAGTTCACTCGGAACCGAGCCATTGAGTCTGTTCCCAGCGGCGCTGAAGACTTCAAGGCTCCAGCAGTACCCCACTTCGTACGGAATCGGCCCAGTCAACTCGTTTTCCTGCAGAGTCAAATATTGCAACTCACTGAGTCGACCTAGCTGGGCGGGGATCTGACCACTGAGTTTGCATGAGGCCAAACCAAGGTACTCAAGGTTGGGCATATACCCAAGTGTCTCAGGAATCGGGCCACTGAGTTGGTTGTTACCGATTCGTAATACTCGGAGATGCATTAGCGAGTCTAACTCGTTGGGGATATGACCGGTGAGTTGGTTGGAATGGAGAAGGAGAGATTCCAACGAAGTGAGGTTGGAGAGGGCAGATGGAATAGGACCCTCGAGGCGGTTAGAAGAGAGATCAAGGTGGAGCAGGTTTTGCAAACGACCGAGTGAAGGTGAAATCGACCCACCGAGTGACGAATCAGAAAGGTTGAGTCCCACCACTTGCACCGAGTCGTGGTCATCATCCAAAGAATTGAGCTTCTTTGATTCACATGACACTCCTCTCCAGCTACAGTAATCAGTGTTGTTCTCTGACCAATCACTTAAAACATTTTCTGGGTCTTGAGTGAACGATGATTTCACCTCCAAAAGCACTCTCCTCTCATTTCCACGGCAAAGGAGTGCAGAAGAAAAACACAGGAGGAGCACAATGCCAAGGGTTGAAATCCTCATTGATGCTTCTCTCATTTTGGGATTGAACGAGTGAAGGGGGCAGTGAGGAAAGCGGTGGTGGGTTGTTCTTTAGCTCAAATAGTTGTTCTTATTAACAGAAAGACAAATGAAATTTAATGGTGTAGTTGTGGGTTGGGAAGCGGTGGTGGTTGTTCTTGGACTGTGAGCATGTATTATTGGCAGAAGATAGAAGTCCCAAGCTACATGGTAATGGTGCATGCTTTCACATGTTCTCGTGAAGTGTGTATATGTGTAAGAAAATTGATAGGTTTGATTATGATGCATCTGCATGACATGCATTGGATATATATAGATGAGTTGGTAGCAGCTGAGACTATGTTGACAAAGCATGCCTATCATACTATAAATGAGCATGCAACTGTGTCAGTCACCTGCAACAGTACCATTTATGGCAATAAATGTGGAAGAGCTCAATGCTGAGAAGGTCAAATTGAGGGTTAAAAGAGTATTGGAAATAGTATCAAGAAAAGGTGCTAAGCGGTGCTGGAATCACTCTTTTCGTACCGGTGGGTGATGCCTCAGTTACGCAGACCGTCTTTGATCAGAACCCTGTTGCCATTTTTGGGGTTTCCGAGGTTTTCTTGCCGAGGGAGATCTTTGGCAGGAATCCGATAGCCACTGCGAAGCCTCTTGAAGGTGCTCCTCCGCCGGATGAGATACTCTGTCACCAGAGAATTCACCGGGATTTGGTGGATTTGCATATGTTTTTTGCTGTATAGGATTGTATCTTGTGGTATAGAATTATTTATTATTATTTTTTTTGTGGGGTTTCGTTTTAATTTTCTCCACCTTCTTCTTCTGTACACGGTTAATTGCATTATTAGGTTGCAAATGCAGCCTTTTTTCATTTCTTTTTCTTGTTTTTTTGTTATCTTCATTTTTACTATTTATTATAAAATTTTCGATTGTGACATTGATCTAATAATTAGTGTAATTAATTTAGGAGGTCAATGTTGTTTTTCTGCTTTTATCGTTTCCTCCCTTGTATTTTGATATACACAATACACTCCAATTTCATTTTTTGTAAGTTATAGTTGAATAAGCGTTATCATCTTGTTTTAGACAATCCTCAGGATTTGGTTGACTGGGACTTTTTCTATTGTTATCAAAACCCTTTTAAATGCGAGTGATCTTATGATGATAGGGTGTGCCTTGCAGAGTAGCTAATTTCGTTTGGTACAGGAGATTGTGCTGGTTGCTTCTTACTGTTATCTTACACCTAGATGACCGTCAGGTAGTTCTTTCTTTTTAAACTATAATTGAGGATTACATGTTCAGTAGCCTTGACCTGCAATCTAAGTGCAAATAATACAAAATAACATCATACAGTGGAAGTTACATCATATTATTTGTAAAAAGAGAAATAGTTAATTTGATGTCAACAGTTTTGTAATTGTTGGATATTATCTGCCGAATGCATTGCATTGATTTGTAGCTTTTCAGAGTTTAGGGAATTTCTTGCTGTAGCTTTGNGTTATATAGTATGANCTGTGCTTAGCATTTGCTAGTGCTCTGTTTACACTATACAGGAATGACTTTTCTTGTTTTTACAACTTAATGGTTAATCGTAATCTGTTTTAAAATACATAATTGCAAAAACTCAGTTTCAAGTAGATTGGTCAATTGTGTATTAGATGCTTGAATAGAATTGACATGTTATGGCACTCGAAACTGATCACATTTATACTATGCTGCTAGTTTGATCTGTTGTCGTTGAACGCATTACATGTTCTTCTTGATCACTGATTCAATGTTCTGATTGAATTAATTTATGGTCTTCATTGTTTGCTATTTTGCAAGTACTGTAGAACCGGGGCTAATAAACTGGTCTGAGTTAAGACCATAGAATATGAAGCTTATAGAGTTGTGCTGCAAGCTTGTTGCTAGTAAAGATCTAAGATTGCTAGATTCATACTTGTTAGAGTCTTAATATGCATGAAGTTACCCTTGTACTTATTTAGATCTCGAGAGCCAGCGTGGATGATATAGTCCTGGTGGTGTAAGTTTGGTTTTGAAAGGATCTATGGCAATAACGCTTATTCATTAAAAGTGGAAGAGCTCAATGCTGAGAAGGTCAAACTGAGGGTTAAAAGAGCATTGGAAATAGTATCAAAAGAAAAGGTGGTAACAAATGATCCAGTAGTAAATATCTCATTAAGAATTTGTGATGTGATACAACAGAAAAAGAAAAAAAAGGTGAAGTCATGAAGATTTGAGGTTAGAGTGGTTGGGTGAACAAACAGGGAAATATTACAATGTTTAAAGAAGAAGAAAACCCCATTGAAAGAAAGTGAACAGGTAAATTTCCTTTCAAAAACATTTAGTGTCTGCATCTGTAGTTTGTCTGTTCTACTAAGTCAATGGAGTCCCCACAAAGTGTTTGTCATATTATACGTAAGCCACGTAATTTGTGTTGTGCAGTTCTTCAAGTAACGCGCATCACCAACAAATAAAACAGAAAGTAAAAATATTGCAGTAAATTGAAGAAAACTTGTGTATTTTATGCATGGATGTAGTTATTGTTGTTCTTCTTGGGAAGCTTAAAATGGGTTGATGTACCAACCAAGACGCGGTTTTGTAGAGCTTTCGTCTTTTTGATTGATTCGTCACACTCTGCATGCACTCAACTCTCTTGTCTTTTTTTTTTCCGATTTGTCCACCAACAAGGCTACTGTTGTAACTGTATTAAGAAACTAGTAATAATATATTTTAAAATATATATTTTTTTAAGTTAATTAAACTTTAAATTTATCATAAATTTAGAAAATTTTAGTTAAGTCTTTATTCAACTTTTGTAATATATTGATTTCTGAGAAGTTTCCTTTTAAATGACTATATGTTGTTAGATTCTTTGACTATGTATATCAATTATTTTGTTCAATGCCTTAGAATTGACATAAAAGGATTGTATTGTAGTTGTAAATCTGTACAATATTAACTTGGGCTGGGCAGAGTTAACTTAAAAAACTTAAATTATAACAGTAGAAGTGTCTTTAAAATTTTACTGACTCATCAGAGATGTAACCATGCATATAATGTTACAGGTGAATTCTTGGCACTCGCTGGAGGAAGTTTGAGTGGGAAGGAAATAGTTGCTGCTGGACTGGCAACTCATTTTGTCCTTTCTGATGTTTGATTATCTTTAGTCTCTGTAATCTATGACTTTCTCTTTTCATAAAGTTTCATCCAAAAAGGAAAAATTCAATCAAATGAATTTCAATTATAACAAATATGCTTATCAGTTTAAAAAGAAAACCTCATCTTGTTTTAGGCCTATGGTAAGCAGCTCTAATAGATTTGTTTACATTTTCGGTTTTCTGCTCTCAGGACATTGATCCATTGAAATAATGTCTTGTCAAATTTGTATGAAAAAGGAGAAAAATTAGTAAAAGAAGCTCTAAAAGATAGTACTTGTTTATGATGTTTTTCTGTTTGTAGATAGAATCAATTCTCCAAGTTGTAGTATCAGCTGCACTTTTTCAATTTGCAAGAAGCTTTTATTTGCTGAGGTAAGTATGTTTTTAATTAATTATCATAATCAATTATTTGAATAATTCACCTCTGGTTATTAGAGGCAAGCATTGTTTTCTGCACATGTGTGCTTCAACTTTGTAATTCCTCCTTCTGATAACCTTATTGTGGTATATCAAATATCAATATCAGATATTTCCCTTCAAGGAATGAGGCTTTTTTCTGACGATGTCGTCAAAATGTGAGAATTTAAACAGGGTAAAACATGATATACCAGAGGATTACAGCAGATACAAGTAGGTTATACTTTACATGTTACACATAGGTTGCTATCAATGATAGCTAGCTATTGTTTACAAGAGTAAATATCTTAAAACAAAACATAGTTACTACTTAAAGTAAAGCTCAACAAGCTTCTTCAAAGTGTCAAATACACTAGTGAAAGGATTAAGCTCAATAAGGGAGTTCAGTCCTAGATCAGGAAATTGGTGTTTGTAAGTGCCTGCTGCATTCCGGACATAGACATCATAGCAGCCAGCTGACTATTGGACATGACTTCACAATCCTGTGGTGTATCTTTAATTTTGCTTGGATCATATCCAGACTTTGTAAGGTAAGACTTGTACTTCTCAATAAATTCAGGTCCAGGGTTAGGTGTCCTTGAATATATCTGATATTCATTAATAACTATTAATCAAAGAGCTGTGTGATGCAGTGTTGTTTCTTTTCTTTATCTAAACTAACAAATAGCATTAGATGTCACATATGACATTGTTGAAAATTCAGATAAAGCTTTTATGAATGAAGTTCAATGACTACAAAGTTATAATGTTTGCTTAACACATGGTTCAAGATTCAAGAATATTTGAGGTGTATTTTTAAGTTCAGTAAATACCTGGATAAAAACTTTTATCCTTAGCTCCTGAAACAAGAGAAATATTTTTTATATAGTAGTCACTATTTCTATAGTAGTCATATAAAAAATTTTGAGACAATCTGCTTGGTTTGCAGATAGATGGTGTGGAGTCACTCAATAATGTGTGTTTGATGAATGTTGTGACAGAGTGTCAAGGTTAATTTGATAATGACAGACTACTCCATGCCGAGGATGACAGGATATGAACTGCACAAGAAGAGATAAAGGCGAGGAATGAGAATGGTCTTCGTTGTTTGCTTGCTTTAGTTTTAATTGTTGTGGTTTTTAACTCTCTTTTAATATCTGCAGGAATCATCTGTGTTTAGAGAGGTTCCAGTGGTGGTTATGTCGTCTGAAAATATCTTAGACTCAAATTGATAGGTGAGCTCTTCAATTTAAACTGGATTATCTTCATTTCTTGTATGGCTCATGTGTTGTATTGTATGGTTTAGGAGCTAGAAGCCATTGTTTTTCTGGATTAATTCTTAAACAATGTTAAGGTTTTTATGTGTTGATAGTTGTTTGTTTGTTGATTTAGTTATGCTAATGCTTTGGGTTAAAATACGCAGATTATTTAGGAGTATCCCATTGCTGGATCCGGAGCTCTTGTTTTTTAGAACATAATTCTCATCTAAACTTGTATCACATCTGTGAAAGACATGAAATTTTTTTTTACATGATTAAATCTATTTAAGTCCTCTATTTTTTACAATTTTTTACAATGTTATAAAAAAAAAGGAACATTATGATGAACAATGTAAGTGGATTTCTTTTGTATCAAATTATACTATAATTAATTAAAAAGCGAATAGTTAACTGAATTGTATGCACTGAACTAAAAAATAATTCAATTCAATTACTTAACTATCTTTTATTTCAGTGTAATTATTTTGAACTAGTTTATATAGTTAATTATAAAGGTGCAATTCTTTGCCCACTCCTAATATTAACACAAATTCAAATGGGATGTGGATACATGATAACAATTCTATTCACAATCACAATCGTAACTAGCACATACAATGCTATTATTAATGATGGTTTGAACAATGTCAACTCTAAACCTTTGTCAAAATCCTATTTTTAGTGGTGTACATATGTTTTTAATGAAAATTGTTGACTTTTTAGTAAAAATTGAACTTATTTATGAGTTGTAAATATCTACTAACATCACTTAATGGACGAGTTAGGCTCTCTAGCGAAATGGAAATGATAAATAGATATTTAGATTAAGACAGTGTAAACACTCAGTAATAATAGGTGATTAAGTAATGAAGAAGTTTAATCAATTTTCTCTCATTTGGATATAATATCATTCTAGTGTCTTAGAGTCACTTGAATAACAAGATTAGCACTCAAGTGATTATCTATTAATTTTAAAAAAAATAAAATCACATCAATATTATCTCATTTTAAAAAGATATTTATTTGTTAAAATGGTTTTAACAATTAATGATCATTCATTTATTTAAGTAATAATTTTATTAAATGGTTTATATGTTACGTGAGTATACAATTAAAAAATTTAATGATATAATTGATTAAGATTTTTATTATCAATATATGAACAAGACAATACAATAAAATTTATAAAAGATCACTCTATTATATGAGATTGCTAAATATATTCATACTAAAATTGATTTAAAAAGTTAACAATTTACAACTTTGTTTATGAAATAGTTTTATTTTAATTAACTAAATTTATAAATATTAATAGTTGTATAAGACTCATCCATATATAACATAACTACGTCATTTTTAATATTTATAAATATAACTTATTTATAAAAGATAATCATTGTAATTTTAAATTTATATATATATATATATATATATATATATATAATAACTTATTTTGTCCTAACATCTTAAAAATAATTAAATAACTATCATAATAAGTTTTGATATCAATAATTGGAAATCGAGAACCAAAAAACACAAAAACTAAAAGAAAGATGAATTGATTTACTTTCAAAAAATTTTCTTTTTTATAAATTGATTTTACAAATAAAATTGATAACAACAAATAGAATTAAAAAGTATAAGAAAAGAGAGAATTTACATAAATATTTTATATTTATTCAAATCAAAAGACCTTAATCTAGGAATGATATAAAACCCCATACTTGTGAGTATTTGCGAATAAAATCCGCTAGAAGTATTTAGTACCTGTATAGGTAAGAGATAATCGCAGATGAAATCTTGTCATTACAATATTAATATAAGAGTTATAATTCATTCTTTAAGAGTTTCTAAAATATTTTTATAATTCTAAATATTATATAAACTTATCTAGAGACATCTTACAAATAAATATTTTCTAAATATTTTTATATTTCATTCTAAAATATTTTTAGATAGAATTTTTTAAAAAAAATTATTTGGATCTTTCTTAATCTTAAACTTTTATCTTAGAAGTCCAAAATACAAAATTAATTTATCATTCCAACATTTAAAAAAAAAAAAGGCAGGTATGGAGCCTATGATAAAAGTTAACTGTTCTTTCTCATGATCATAGGAAAAGCCCGGAAGCTTTCACAAAAATACACAATTAGTTCATTATTATCATCAATAATTAACCATGAATTGGGATAAACAAATTCATTAACCACGGGCCGCTGCCATATATCCATCGGAAGAGCGCGAGGTTTTATAGTCAGAAGAACAAAAAATTTTCAAATATAATGGTAAATTATTATTTAGTTATTTTTTATAAGTATAATTTTAATATTTTCTTTGAGATTTTAATTTTTTATATATTTCAACCCTCATTAAAAATTCAGTTAAATTATTTAACTTGGTGTTTTTATTTTAAAATATTTAATGTTATTTTTTTTTCTAATTTCATAACAAGATATATATTATAACTTAGACATAGAAAAAAAAAACGTTGTAAATTCTTTGATTGATTGTCCATTTATTAGCTACAGAGAAAAAATATAACTACATATAGTATTAATGTTATAGATTAATTATTGTCTATTAATTTATTACATTTATTTATATAATTGATTTGCTACAATTATTCATATTATCGATTACTCATAATAAAATTTAAATATTTGTATTAATTATTTGATTTTTATTCTTTTTGGATGAGTAATAATACCATAACATACTTTTATATTCATTTGACATATAATATGAGGATAAAATTATCATAAAAGTGTAAATTTTTATATTTTATAAAAAAAAAGTAAAAAATAAGAAAGAATAATGTAAAATAAACATAAACAATTTAAGTGTATCAAAAAATATTTTTCTTTTTAAACTACACATAAATAAGACTTTCCCTATTAATATACACACATAATTAGTATTAATATATACACATAAAATGTTAATAATAATCACTTTTAATATATAAAATTATAAAATTAGTATAACAATATTAAATATTAGAAAAAATAACCAAATATAAATAATAATTATCACCATAATAATAATCATAAAAACAACAACAACAATAATAATAATAATAATAATAATAATAATAATAATAATAATAATATTTTTATTATAATAATAAGACAAAGATGTAAACTGACAAAGTTAAATAATTATTACCATAAAAGGTTGACACACGCAGAGAAGTGTTCATAGAGAGAAAATATCCCCCACTGTATGTTAGAGCATCTGTACATAATTTGTGACAAAACAAAACTGATAGCTAGTTTTACACATGTGAAACCATGAAAATTTTGAATTTGTGACTATTGATATTTTGATAAAGAATTACTTATCTTAAATATTAAAAACTAAAATACATTTAAATAAAATGAATATTAGTGACGTGATTAGAAAAATAAATAAAACATTTTAACAACTAATTTTATTCTAGAATACATTTGGAAAACTATATATATAGAAGGTGTGCTACTAGTATTTTTTAATCAATTCAGTCATGCCCTAATAGGAGAGAGATAAAGTATGGAAGAGTTGTGCTAGATTTTGAGGTGAACAATAAGAGAAAACAAGGGAACATGCTAACATGTCAAATAATGTTGCTCCATTTTGTGCTTGGCACGTTTGTCTCAGCCTTAAAATAATCCCAATATCAAAGTCTTCCTCTCTATATAAATCACTCACCCTTCACCAATCTCACACCTATCATATATACCTTATTTTAGTTCATTTTTGGTGTCTGTAACCCAAAAAAGAGAGAATATGTGTAACTCTTCGCTCCCATTGTTTCTTCTTTTGGTTTTCTGCATCGTTTTAGCCTCAGCTGATCCTTATTATGGAAACTCTGACTATAAACCTTCGTCTTCATACACAACCACAACAACTGACACTGTCTTCTCTCTTAAAGTACCAACGTTAGATGAAACCACATTCGATAATCTTCTATCCTTTGGTTACTACCGTAAAAGCTGCCCCCAGTTTGAGTCCATCCTACACAACAAAGTGAAAGAATGGATCAAGAAGGACTACAGTTTAGGAGCCAGTCTCATGAGGCTCCACTTCCATGATTGCTCTGTCAGGGTACATAACATGCATTATCATTATCAGATAGTGAAAAAGTGTTTTACTCAAAGAATAACAAAGTATGAATATTATTTGAAACAATGCAGGGATGTGACGGGTCTATTCTGTTGAAGCATGATGGAAGTGAGAGGACAGCAGAAGCTAGCAAGACACTGAGAGGGTTTGAAGTGGTGGATGATATCAAGAGAGAGTTAGAGAAACAATGTCCCAAGACTGTGTCTTGTGCTGACATTCTCACTGCTGCTGCACGGGATGCCACAGTTGAGGTAGGTGGACCTTATTGGGCCGTCCCTTATGGTAGGAAAGATGGTAAGGTCTCCATTGCTGAGGAAGCAGCTTTGGTGCCTATGGGCCATGAAAACATCACTTCCATGATTGAGTTTTTCCAGTCCAGAGGCATGTCTGTGCTTGACTTGGTCGTTCTCTCAGGTAAATAAACTAAATGATAACCATTCTTACGTTTATTGTCTTAAACAACAATTGACCATCAAACAACAACTTTTGTTATAACATACTCTAATTCTTGATCTGATGTTAAAAAAACAGATTTTAAGTCTAATTCATCCTTACATAAGTCCACGTATCAGAAACTATTGTAACGAAGTTTACATTATGATCATTCTCTTGATATTTTGCTTAGTCAAGTTGTATAGTTTGATGTAACAACTTATTTCAAAATGCTCCTCTGATTGCTATGGTTTTATGTATGTGATGATTATGCTAGGTGCTCATACTATTGGAAGAACTTCATGTGGGTCCATTCAATATAGGCTATACAATTACCGAGGAACAGGAAAACCAGACCCAACAATAAATCCTAAGTATCTGAATTTCTTGCAAAGGAAGTGCAGATGGGCCTCAGAGTATGTGGATCTTGATGCTACAACACCAAAGATCTTTGACAATGTTTACTACATAAATCTGAAGAAGAAAATGGGGTTGTTATCTACTGATCAGTTGCTGTACTCAGATCCAAGGACTGCACCTCTTGTTTCAGCATTGACTGCTACACATTCTGTCTTTGAACACCAATTTGCAGTGTCCATGGGAAAGCTTGGCATTGTTGATGTTCTCACTGACCAAGATGAAGGAGAAATCAGGACAGATTGCAATTTTGTTAATGCTTATTAATTTAATCTGTAATTGCTTCCCATGATTTTTTATTTTTTTTTTGTACTTGGGATTTGTTTATTCCCACTTTCTTCTTTTCTGCATTCCAATGCTTTCAAATTGTTAACATCTTTTTTCTTTTTGTTTATGTTTTCTCTTTCATTCTATCTCTCTCGTTGACTATTTTTGGTTTTAATAACGTAACTCCTATATTAATTATATATATATACATATACTATTAACGAAATAAGCATTGCAACCATTATATTGAAAAATAAAAATTAAATAAAGTAATTTCATACATAACCAGTTATAATGTATAAGATATTAAAAAATAAAACAAATAACGTGATAGGAATATAAAAGCGGGTTATATATTATAATATTCTTAGAAATAAAAGTCAAATAATTAATTATTATTTTATAAAATATTATTTATGAATATTTTGAAAGTAATTCATAATATTTTGGGATATATATAAATTACCTTTTTATTTCACAAACATTGTGAATTTTATTATTTAACTCGGTTTAGATGTAGTTGAAAAATATGTGTGCAAACTATTATTCAATGACAAATTGGTGTATATAGGCAAGTTTTTTTACAGCTTCAAATCCACTTTTTCTATATTTTATGAGCTAATTATAAAAAAATTTACAGCATAAATTAAGGAAGGATTTGATATCTATAAATAAAGAGAGAAAGACTGAACTTGTAATTGTTTGCTTCAGTTTTGAAAGAAGGAGACAATTGGTACCATGCACGTTGCAGAGAAAATGATATCATATTTTCAGAAATTCACAATTAATAACATTCACCCTCCTTTTTCTTTTGATAAAATGCATGTGACACTTAAAAAAAAAACTGATAACATATGTAAATTTTATTCAATAAACTAATTTTCAACAAAAAATTCAGTAAGCTTTTTCACCATTGATTTGATATTTTAAAATTTAATTAAATTTTAATTATCGTATAAAATTTCAGAGTTTCCTTATTGTTCATATTTCATATACTAATGTTATTACATACTACTTCTCTTCCCTCTGTTCTAGTTTTCTGACCAACGTTTTACATTACAGATAATTCTCCAAACTAATTATGCATAAAATTGGATAAAAATATTATCAAATCTATATTGTTTTCTGTTTTTAAATGTTTATACAAGAGATGTAAAGAAAATATTGTTTTATATTTATATAAATATTTAGAAACAGAAAATAGACGAAAAAAATAAAAAATAAAACATAAAACCAAAACACAGTTAAACTATTCCTTGAAACCTATGTATAAATATATATAGTACGTTCACATCAGGTGTCCTTAACAGACAAAGACAGAAATAACCTACTCATATAATTATTTAAATAATTTGATCATATGGTAAAAACTAATTAAAGGCTGTAGTAGGAGGACCACTACCTTTTTAAGGACTAAAATTTATTAACAGTTTATATTCTTAGAACATCTGCCATGATGAGTAAAGTATTAGTTACATTCAAATTTCTTTAGTCTGAGTGTATAGGTATTATTATAATATTCATTCCAGAAAAATTGCTTTGCATACAGAAACTTCTGAGACAACATAATTAGTATATTGTCAATATCAAACACAAAAAGTTAAATGTTGATAAAATTTACCAAATATCGACACAAAAAATATGAAAAATATTACGTCAACTAAAAATAAAATAAATTTATAATATATAAATCTTAATTTATAAAAGTTTTATTTTTCAAATAGTAAACAACTACACCAACTTAAATAATATTATATACATACATATATTAGATAAAAAAAAAAAAAAAAACTCATTCATAAAATGGTGAGTTGGAAGAAACAAAAACACGTATGCATGATTCATCGATGGATAGAATGGGGCACAATAATATGATGACGATTCTGAAAAGCAGCAATTATATATCTAAACATAATCATTACTTGAAGTAGAATCTTCACATACAAAATATATCTTCATGTTGAATGTACATGATCAAGTTTTCAGCGTCAAACAAAAATATAAATAGACACTTTGTGAGCTAATCCACTTTGATTTGAAACCCTAGCACTCCAAACTAACCCTTTGTAAATAGCTCACAACAGAAGGAAGAAAAAAATAGTTATTTTTTTTAAAATAAATCTATATATTAGTGTTTTTTTCTAGTTAAACTAATTAATATAATGGTGGGAATGAGCCTGGTTTGGACCAAACTTAATGCACACGAACATTGAAGATGGTGTTTGATGATTGCGACAGTGGTTCCATACTTAGAGCTTGCAGTTGATGAGGGAAATGCATGAAAGCTTGCGACAGTTTCTTCTGGGGTCATATCTGTCTTTGTAGTTTGTGCAAATTGGCTTTTCTAGCTGAAGCAGATATGCATCATGATGTTCCTCGTTTTGATACCATCTCATGATGTTTCGTAGTTAAGTGTAATGCAGAAGAACTTGGCCATGTTCATATAAAAGGGAATGCAGCACCAACAACCATGCAAAATGAAGTGCAAAAAATCATGTGAAAAAACCTAATTGTCTTATATCATATTTGAATGTTGTGATCATGATATGTTTTAGAGCTGAAGATCACAACATGTACTCAAGAGGAATCTTTTATATTCATCAATCTAGAAAATATGTATAAACTAAAAGGAATTTAGGAGGAAAAGAAAAACCAGAAACAGGCTTTAATGATATCCACTGCATAAATAAAATAAAACCTCACATTTTTTAAGATAACACTATTGACATAGATTTATTGTAATTATTGGGTCTGCATGTTTAGAAGATGAGCAGTATTTTAATTTTGGAAACTATTAGCTGCTGCTTTTGATCATGATTTCAAATTTTGGACCAAAGCTGCCAAGATTACAAACTTGTTATCATAACTTGTTGTCTTTTTGTTCTGTGAGATGAAACACCGTTGCACTTCTTTTCTTCAAACATAACTTCCAATAAACCTATCATCTCACCTTATTATTGCCTCCTCAAGCCAAATTCTGCTTAAAACACCATTTTATTAGTGAAATTGCTCAACCTATTACCCAACTTATAATTAAGGTAGACATAAAAAATTCAATAAAAAACAAGAAATACTTTTTTTTTTTACTTATGAAAAATTAGTAAAAAAAATACATCAAAATATGCAAAATTCTAATAATATACATAAACGTAAGTAAAAAAAAAATATTGTTCCAAGCTTGATTGGAAACCATATACTAATCTATGACACTAGTCAATAATTGAAAATTAATTGTCATATACTATATAGTAATTAGTTGTAGAATTTAAATGGAAAAAGTCTCTTTATCAACTTTCTTTTGATAATTTTTTGACAACGCATACGTGGCAGTTTGTGATTGATCCGTTTCAAATATTTTTTAGAATAAATTCAAACAGATCAATAAAATGATGACATATGTCATGTTGTCAAAAAATTGTTAAAAAAAAATTATCCAATTTAAATCTAACTATATAACCTCGAACTTCGTTACGATAGCCAAGAATAAAAACCACGAAAAATGAATGTAAGAAAAAAGTAAATTTATATAAATGTCGATATATATATATATATATATATATATATATATATATATATATATATATATATATATATATATATATATATATATATATATATGCATGTATATGCATATATGTAAAGTAGAAGAAGAAGAAAACAAAGAAAGTAAAATATATTGAACTTCTTTATAAAGTAAAAGATAAACTTATATTAATATTTTAAAAAAAAAACTATAAACATAGTATATAAATTCATGTTAATATTCTTTTTTATTTGTTTCATTTCCTTTTATAACAACAATTTATGTAAGAAAATTTTATTGGGAATGATATCAATCAATCATTTATATGAATTGAGATTATAGATCTCATGAGAATTGAAGTTTCACTATTAACTCTCCTTGACATAGACCCATCAGACTTTTATAATTGCAATGGGAAAGAAACAAATCAAGGAGTAAGCAACCATGGTTATTCAAGAATATATCAAATGAAGATTTACTGATCGATATTAAAGGCTTCATTAAGGGGAGAAGAAGCAGTTTTAATTAATTGGCTGCAATTCAAGAAGAAAAAGATGGTATGGTATAGCAGCAGATTTTCTTTCTTTCGTTGATAACTAATGAGATGGTGAGACATGATTTTGGTTTTAAGGGGTCTCATCATCGCTTTATGAATTCACTGAAACCAAACAATGCTTTGTGACTATATCGGTAGAGAATGTTTGTCAAACCAAAAAGATAACTAAAGAACTGCTTCTCCGCTTTCACAAAAGCTATCCAAAGTGCTTTCACAGCTTTCCTTTTACCCACTGTTTACTTTATTCTCTTATTCATTATTATTATCATACACATATATATCTGTACCACAAAAGCACCAAAACCTTCATCACAATTTTTCTACCATGCAGTATAAAATCTAACCCTAACCCACCCAAATAGAATCTGACCATTTGTTTAGCAGGTCAAAAATTCAAACATAACTGCTATATTAAAAACAATACGATGTATTACTTTGTCTAACATTCAGCATGTATGAACTGTTAATGTTCACAACATGCATGTCTCAAAGTCATTAAAATCGTTTTTATGGTTTCTAACACACAAGTTCTCTTAATGGGTTTACGAAATATACCACAGGAATGGTATATGCATATATAATGCATATATATATCTCTCTCAAAAGCATGATAAATACATTTTACTTTTCTAAATGAGCTTCACTTTTGGCGTTCTTTTTCATGCACGTATTACTTTTTCACACCCTTTTTCTACCCTTTTCAAATTTATTAGCCAAATGGGTAACAACAGAAGGTCGAAATGAGATGTTTTTCTTTTTCCAACCCTTCCAAGCTGACAATGTAAAACTCTAAATGCCAGCCATCTAAAGTTCCCTTCTTATAACAGTTCTATCTGCTATACCAAAAAAATATACAAACTTCAACGCTCTTTATTCATGTTTATTTCACCACTAATAGACACAAATTCCTAAACTCTGTTTATAAAATGAAGAATGTGAAAGTCTTATAATTAACACTTCTATATGTTTGTAATTAAGATAGCTTAAAACACACCTTAATTACACCAAGCTCGGTCAAGTTTTAGCAATACATATATATTTAGTTAATGTAAAATTGTAAATTAAAAGTTCTAGCTAAATTATTTAGATACAGTGCATAAATTGTTATAAATTATACCATGATCAATTCTTATTTGTACCAAAAAAAATCCTTCTGTGAAATTATAGATTACAAGTTCTAACTCAATTTTATTGAATTGTTTGAATTTATTATCAAAAAATATTTAAAACAATCCATGAAATAAATATTGTAAAAAAATTATAAAAAAAATTGTTAAAAAAACATTTTCCTATATAAAATTCTTACATTTCGCACCCTCAAATATATGCATATAAAATCCCGACATTTTTTTCCTAACAAAGAGGAGATTAGGTGTACTTATGATACTTGCTACCTATAAAAAAAATATACTTAAATATCCTTAATTTACGCATAATACTTTAACTTAAACTTAAATAAAAAGAAATTACACAAGATCTCTGTGTAATTTATTAATACTACAATTTTATTTAGATGTGAGCTTTTAAATTATTTCTTTAAAAGTTAAATAAAAAACATAATAAATTTATTTAATTATTTCACAAATTTGTGTATGTCTATGAGCAACTAAAGATTGATATTAGTTGTTTCTGTGGTGTTTTGAAAGGTTTGTTTAACTGAGTAATGTGTGTGTGGGGGCTATCTTTGCTCTCTTACAGATCGTGATTCGTGACCAAGCTAACCAAGTTTTCTCCCTTTAGAGTCTTGTGTTTCACACACACTTTTTTCTCAACCAAAAAAGTTACACTATATATGGATCCCACTTTTTCCTCAACCTTCATAATCTTAACATTAATATTCCTCTCAGTTAATCACATCTATTACCATTTCTTTTTCTCTCTCTGAATCAAGAAAGCTACCTCATCTATAGATTAGTCTCTTTCAACCATAAAAAAAATCACCAAACTATATACATGATTTGTCTTAATCCAACTTTCTTTACACACCACCCATATCTATGTATTCAACTTATAAATCTTCATTTCTATTTTAGTTTTCCTTGCTCAATAAGACAACATATTCATAAAGCTATGTACCTAACAATCAATTAACACACCGTCAAAGGAGAACCTCACCAATCTCCCCTTTCCTCTTTCTCTTTCTCTTTCTCTTTCTCTCAGTTGAACTTCTTTATCATTACAATACAACAAAACCCTACAACCTTCATATCTTCTCCAGAAAAACTATCAAACATTCACATACGTTATACTCTCAACCCTTGTCTGTCCCTCTTAATTTGTTGCTTGCCAACCTAATATGCTGTGTACACTTCTTGGATGATTTGTAGAAGGCACTTCGTTTTGCATGGCTGGTGATGCAGCTTTTTCCTCTACCACTTCCATGGTGACCCTCTTTTTCTCTTTGCTCTTAGCATTTCACTTTGCTATGGCCGTCCCAGATCGCAGCTTATCCACTTTAGCTTCCATAAAAGATGGTTTAAAGAAGAGAAACATCATGGTAGCAGCTTCATCTAGAGAAGGAAGCTCGCAAAATCTCAAGACAGAAATCACACCAAAACAAACTACCAAACAAGATCTCTTGAAGGGCCCTGAAAGAGGAAGCTCTCGAGCTCCACGCCCTCCATTGAAATGGAAAAACAAGATCTTCAATGCTAATAAGCATGAAGTGCCTAGTGGTCCAAACCCCATTTCAAACAGGTAAATATTCAACATCAGGGTAGAACCCCCGAGACAAAAATTAAGATTACCGACCTAGAGGTTCGCTGTTTTCAGGTTGTTTATGTTGTCTTCCTTGTTATTTATCATCATTTTATTATTTTGTTGTTCATTTTTGTCCAGTTGCTAAGAATTGAATTGGGGTGTTAGCTAGCTAGGGATTAAAAACATGCAGTTTGATATGTGAGTGCAGTTCTGTTCATATTGTTGTCATGAAACTGAACCACACGTACCAATCATTTAATCATGAGGATATGTGTACATGAGATTCTATTTCCAGTCATCATGATGTTCATATATGTATATATAAGGTTGCTTCTTTTCTGAATGATCATCATATTTTTCCCCTCTTTATCTTACTAAAAACAACGTTCTTTACTAGAGTTTTTCTCAATTACTAACATTTTTAACCAATACAGCCAAATTTATCTTCACTAGATCCTCCAGTTAGTAGTCTTTACAAGGCTAAACTAGGCTTGCTGAATTAGAGAATTGAGTCCACGATAAAGTAAATAATGCAAACTCTTCCGGTAACATGTAAGGATCGCATCTTCCTCAAAGACAGACAAACTGCAATTTTATTGAGTGGCTTTTATAAATTGAAATAGGAAGATTGGAAGAATAAAAGTGACTACTTTTTAGAACTGCATTTGTTTAATAGGAAGGCTAGTTTTGACATCTTATATTTGAAAAAGGGTATCCAACCTTTTCTGTTTTTAGGTTTGTGGATGTGTATTATGTATTGGATAGAAACGAAAATGGAACTCTGAATATACGTAACAAAGAAAATAAGGAAAAACATACTATACCCTTTACTGGTTACAAAGGTTTTCTATCAATCTGCCTATTGGACACTAATAATCCAAAAGAATAAAAGCGGACATAATGATTCAAGTTACAATGAATGTGGCTTTTGTTTACGACGAGGAGTTTCTTATTGCACACAATAATGAAAGGGGAATTCGAGTTAAAAAAAGTATGCAGAAACATCCCTCATTCAACATTGTTTTTCGTGAAAAAGTTACACGGATTTGTCATGCAAAGCAGTGTTTGAAGGGTCAATATCTTTCATCCTCAATTACCTAAAATGTCCTCATCATTTTCTCTACATTTCCACAGTATCCTTTGTCCCCTTCCTTTGAAAAATAAACCATTACAGGCTGACTCAATTTTTATATGTATAAATCACTGTCTGTTTCCTCTTGATAGTACCATCTTGTTTTGTTTATCAGATGAAACTGCCAAACTGATTTGGACAATTGAACTAGCTAATAATGGCTCCTTTTTTCTCTGCTCATTATTCATCGAATTAACTAATCTGTTTACTGAATTTTTGGAAGCTCAATTGTAGCTATATGCCCTGATCATGATTTCAAATTTTGGGATATAGCTACCGAGATTCCTTACTGCTAATTAATCAATCATCATAAATTATCTTTTAGCAGTTTATGGAATGAAAAGCATTGACATTGCAAGCATGTGAGGGAGTACCATTTACCAAGTTCATTGCTGAATTTAATTGGTGTGACGCATATTGGACATTTTTCACTGCATTTGCTGTCCCATCATCACATTTAATCTTTTGTTTTATCTTAAAAACACTGAACATGCATGAAGGTACATGTTAGAGAAGCAAGCTAAAAGAGATATGGGTAGGCTCTCAGACATGATTTTGCCTTCACTTTTGTTTTGAAGGGGTCTTGTCGCTTTAATTTGTTAGCAAGACTCAACTTAAAAAGCTTTGTGCTAAGCATACATGCTACTGGTTTCAGAATGTTTGTCAAACAGAAAGTTATCAAAAGAACTGTTATCTTGCTTTGACAAAAGCTATCAAAGTGCCTTGACAGCTTTCTCTTTTCATGACTGTTTTCTTTATTTCGTTACTTAGATTTCCTTTTTAATTCTTCCTCATCTTCATTCAACATTTTATCTCACTTTCTTTTCCTTTTCTGTTCTCATTTCTGCAAAGGTTAAATCTTGTGTAGTTTGATTCTTCTTTTAAAAGTAAATTACTTACTGACATGTCAATTTTTTTGTATTCATTTAATATTATTTTTTTTCTATTTATCTTTATAATCTGTGTTTAATAAATATATATATATATATATATATATATATATATATATATATATATATATTAACTTTTTACTATAAAAAGGATCAAACAACATTAAAAGGTAAAAAGGAACTTACTATAAAAACAAAAGAAGAATGCGTTAGCCGGGAGTCGAACCCGGATCTATTGCTTGGAAGGCAATTATCCTAACCGTTGGACTACTGACGCTACTCACAAATGAAGGAATTAAACGTAATTAGAATATTAAGTTTATATTATATGGGATTAATTTTACAATTATATATAATTAAATCTTGGAATAAAACAAAAATAAATTTAGATTAAGTTTTTTTTTTTATTTACAAATAGATATTTTAAAATTAGAAAATTTGTTTAAAAGAATACCACATTATACCAAATTTTTTTAGTAAATTATAAAATTTTATTATTTGAATAAAATAGTTTCGAATGATTTATATTTTCAGAATAATATTAAGATAAGATCAATTTAAAACAATTCAAAATACAACCAGAACTTATACTAAAAAAAATACATGATATTTATTTTTAAGTTTAAAAATATGAAAATCAACTTCAAGTCATTCCAAAAGATTAGGTCATATTTATCTTATCTTCATGTAAATCTTATTCAGGTAAATGATTACTTTCATAATGAAAATAAATTAAGGATAGAATAAAATTGTGGAATTACCTGTAATTCAAAAGCTATATGATGAATATTATTTTCTTTTTCTAACCTTTTATCCTAGTGTCCATGTTAGTCAGGCTAAATTAAAAATCCAAAGATTAAAATGAAACACTGAACTCAATAATCAAAATGAAAATTAATTTTTTAAAACTATTTATTCTGCTTGCATCCACGTTAGCAAGGACCGAAACAATAATCAAAAGAACTAAATAATCAAATCCATAGAATTTAATCAATTACTATTTCTTACACCCGTTCAAAAGAACTAGTTATATCTTTTTATAAGATTCGTTTGTAATTAATTAAATAATAAATAATACATTAATGACTTTTTCTAAAATATCCTTAATCAGTTTGTTGTTATTTTCTTCTTTTAGAAGTATTATTCATACTCAAATTTTGAAAAGATGGGAATAATAGACACTAACGTGAAGCATAGAAAAAATCAGTTTATAACTAGGCTACGGACTACAATTTCTAAAAGTAAAAGGTCAAAATACTATACAAGCAATTAGAAAATAAGTTTCACTAGAACCTATTGACTTTCATCTTCATATTGAATGTCATCATCGTTAACTTCATCAGAACTACATTCCTTGTCCATGACATTGACTTGCGATTGTCGAAATTTGTTGATAGCATCTCTAGCTTCAGAAACCAAGGCAACTTTTGCAGCTTTAACTGCATCCTTTCTCTTTATGCTTCTTCCTTCACCAATTATATTCGTAGAGGCTGCTCTTCTCCTAGATTCCCTACAGCGCAATTGGTTGACATATTTCTCATGCAATACCCTGTTCTTTACTTTCTTTAGTACCGGTGGACTAAAAAGATCTGTATTGGGTGAGCCACTAAATCTTGAAAGTACCTTATTACCACTTGAAGATGATGTTTCAGTGCAACTTTGCAGGAACCCTTTGTTTTCCTTTAGCTGCTTTGGAGTAGAAAGGGATTCACTAGGCTGTAAAGCATTAGTGGACAAATCTATATTTGGTTCAAGAACGGAAAATATGTCCCCTGCACGGTCTAGATCACCTATAAGCCTGCGCTGTAACTGCTTCTCAACAGACTTCTGGTTAATAATGTTCTTTGGTTTTAGAACATTAGATCTTCTAACTTTTATGTCAATAGGGTTGAGAAGTTTACTTGCAGATAAAGAAAATTCCCGAATGGGTGATGATTTTAATGTCTTTGCCCTTGATCGAGGCTGCAACTGAACGGGGGTCACATGGTCAATGTGAATTCTATCAAAGCATTCCTGTTGAGACTTTCCAGGCACCTGCAACATATTTTGAATGCCAATGGTTCAACCAATACAAAAATAAAACATATCTATAAGCTAGCTGCATCCTCATGTACCTGACAAGCAATTGACTAAGGACAGACTATAAAACTAAATTTGTTCTTTAATAAATGTACATAAAGAAATAAAATTGTCTAAAACTTTCAAGAACAGTTCCTCAATGTCTGGATACCTGATTGACGTTAAATAAAATGATATTGGATGGAATGAAGTTAGCATGCCATTGTTCTGTATATTTTTAGGATGAAATGGAAACCATCTCATATTATATCCCTATTTTCTAGGGGAAGAAAAGTGTTACATTCCATTCCTTCCTCCTATTTGATATGTTAAAGTAGCCATTTTTAGAGTTAGTTAATTGGTTGTTGTGGCTGAAGGGGAGGTTCTGATAGGGGTGGGCAAACTGTCCTATAGTGTACTGCATTATAAAAGATTATAGTTAACTATAAACTACTTTAAAAAAACTGCACTGAACTAAAAAATAGTTCAATGTAACTGAAGTATTTTTAGTCACTTATAGTTCAGTTCAGTTAACTCTTTTTTAATTAATTATAGTTTAGTTCAGTGAACTATTTTAACTCAAACTAATAGAATGTTTTGGCACTGCAGTTAAAGTATTGGACACTTCTAAAATACAAACTATGTACTACTTACTACAATCAGAATTATCAGTTATCCAACTGGCAATTAAAAGCACTCTAAACAGTGCCAAAGCTCTCCTCCCTACATGCTCCAATATCCGGTGCATGTCTTCCCTGGGAATTGAAAGACAAAGAATTCATCAACTTCATCCAATAACAAAAGAATGAAGCACCAGAGATTCCAATGCATCACCACCTCTGCCAAATATTCATTAGTAGAAATCAGAATAAATGTGAAGTTTCAACTAGCTCAGTGAAAAGTATTACAAAATTTAATTAAGAAAGCTACCTCCATAAGAAAGCTACCCAAACCAAATGCACATTCAAATCTTAATGCTTCTACTATTTTCAGTTAATTATAATACTTCTAAATATTAATTCATAAATGAAAATGTAAAATTTTCAGTAAGACTTAAGAAGGATTCTGCAGCTTACACTGCTCACGGTCCAGCCAAGCAAAACTAAAAACAGTTTCACTGAAATATAAACCAACAACATATCTTAATGCAACAACGGGAAGTTGTATTTAGGTGCTGCAACCTTCATAAGAGCTTAGACAATTTTTGAAACTTCAGTAACACTTTATGTTCATAAACCGTGAAGGGACATTCAATCAAACTCTAAACGTTCAACTTAAACATGATTGGCCTGACACAAGTGTATATAAGAGTGCTTAGTCTAATTGGAAAGTCAGACAGAGTGAAACAGGGTTTGGTACATTACTTAAATCCATCAATGAAACAAAGTTCATAAATTTCACTTTGGATAAGTTTGATTTAAATTGTGAGTTAACAAAAAAGATAACTTTAAATGTTTTTGTTTAGACCCAAAAGCATAAATGAAAAATATTAATGAANAGAAGACTACCGTAGAAATGCTAAATATGAGAACATTATGCTAGAGTTATATTGATTTTATTTTCTTAATCTAAACATTATCTTCTATATCTAACAGCTTTAGGCCTTTTTGGTCAAGCNGTATCAGTCAAACTTTGCCCAATAATACAAAATTGTCATTGATTATTTAAATTTCTTCTGTTTGCATTAAAGAATATTTCCTCCTTATAAAGTGGTAATCTTTATAACCAAGCTTCAATATATATCCAACATTCTTCCCTATCATCGTACAACTTCTTAAACTAACAAGTAGAATACATACACCAATATATATATATATATATATATATATATATATATATATATATATATATATATATATATATATATATATATATATATATATATATATAAAGGCAAGTTACACCATGGACAAATGTATTAGTCACAGGGTATAGTAAATTGTAGCTGATCCTAGCTCTGTGATTGTAGAATCTCAATGAAACAATATGATTAAACTATAGCTTATCAGAGATTTGTTTGATCTCCCACGCTTTAATCTAAATTGTGAGGGAGCAGAAGATACCCGAATTCTAAGCTGGACACTGAACATAGTTCGTAATTCTTTAGGGATATTCTTCTTGACACGTCATTCTGTCTTGATTAAAGCCTTCAAAAGTGATGGTAAGTGGTTATGCACGTGTTTTAACCCTATTTCTTCCATAGGTCTTTTGAAATTAGTTGAAGGATTTGAAATTGTTTCCAGTTGAAGACAAATGGTATCAACAATTACCCAAGATTCCTCCTGTTTCTAGTTATCTTTTAATTGAACAAAACAGGAGGGCTCCATAATTAACGTGTCCAACCCAAGACAACATATACGGATCCATCACGTAATGGTTAATTCCAGGACAATTGTTCCAAGCTTTTAAGAAAATAAAGGAATGTACAATCAGATTTTATACTAAAAGATTAATAAGCAGCTGAATTTCCTGACAGCAACAAACAAAGGAGGGTGGCCACTATGTATGGTAATTGTGGTGTAAGGAAATAAGTTTGAATGCATGAGAGCATGGTCTCTCTGACACTAGAGGCATCACTTTACCAGCAGGAGTTGGATTTTCATATTCAAACACTTCTTCAAACTACTCAAACACCGGAGACAGGAGTTGGATTTTCGTATTCAAACACTTCTTCAGAATACTCAAACACTGGAGACAAGAGCACAGTAATGGACTCTTACACTTTTCTTGTAAAGTGGCTTCACAGATTTCACACTACAAATCTCGAGACTTGTTCATCACCGGAGAAAACTATGCTGGACATTATGTCCCTCAGCTAGCTTACACTATTCTCACAAATAATAAGCTTACAAATCTTTACAGTCATTAACCTCAAAGGGATTGCGGTGAGTGAGTCAACTTTTGTTGTTTATATTTTTGCGTTTTGACCAAGAAGATCATTCCATAACTCATTGATGAACTACAAACTATGAAATCATTATGAGGGGATAATGAGATTGGAGTGATTGACATTTATGATATATATGGTCNCCCTTGTGATCCAACTGCAACAAAACCTCATCAAAGTTCTACCACTTACTCTGTAAGTTCCATGCTCTTCCTATCCTATGTATTTTTGTTCCGTAAGGAAAGTGCAAGCTTCACTTTACCCATTAATGAAGCAGTCCGAGATTTATTAATCACACACAAAATATCTCCAAAGTTTAGATAAAACGTGGAATACTACTATGTTTGAAACCCAACTCATCATTCACAAATCCAGATTCGCGAAATATATGAGGAACTACATCTTTTAGTAATATTCTCTAGTTAACTGTACAAAGGTATGTC
The DNA here is from genome assembly GCF_000741045.1 of Vigna radiata var. radiata. Classification (NCBI taxonomy): domain Eukaryota; kingdom Viridiplantae; phylum Streptophyta; class Magnoliopsida; order Fabales; family Fabaceae; genus Vigna; species Vigna radiata. Next base: position 1,419,930 of record NC_028355.1, read on the forward strand.
ATGCATCTAAACCAAATACACCATTCATTCACAGAAAGGGATACATACCAGTTTGGAAACGTTCTTCCAGAAATGGGGGCTAGGCTTTGCAGTAAAATATGCTCTTTGAAGAGCCAAATCTTGTTCCTTCGTCCATCCTTTCCTTATTTCATCGTCATTGCGCTTTCTCTTCTCTCCATTTCCCCTCTTCTTTCTTTCTCCGCCAAAACCCTCATCACAAACAACACGATTTTCTTCTGTTTTAACTCCAACGATCTCTCTATTTCCAGCCTTCTTTCTTCCCCCACCAGCACCCTCATCCGAAACGACACCATTTTTGGCCGTTTCAACTCCAACCCTCTTCCCTTTTACCACCTTCTTTTCTCCGCCACCAGTCCCTTCATCTGAAATGACACGATTTCCTTGGGTGTTAACTCCATCCCTACTCCCCCTGTTTCTCTCCTTCTTCCTTCGTTGACGGCACCCTTCATCCGAAACGCCATGATTATCGTGCGTTTTAATTTCATCCCTCTTCTCCTTTCTCTCTCTCTTTCTTCCTCCACCAAACCCCTCATCCAAAACGACACACTTTTCTTTCGTTTCAGCTTCACCGTCCTTCACCCTCGTGCCTTTCACTTTCTCATCGCTTGGCTCGTTGTTGAACCTGGGAGATCGTCGAAGAGATGAAAACCCAACGTCCCCATTGTTAAGCTTCCGAGATATTCTCGACCGGAGTGTAGAATCATTGGGTTTCTTTATGGAAACGGTGGCAGATTTGGGGTTGGCAGTGGTGTGGTTTAATTGTGGGAGGAACCTGGGTGACCTTCGTGGGGTGAGGAATTGACTGTCTACATAAGACTTTTTGTCTGGCATTTTCACAAACACTTGAAACTGTCGCTTCTACAGTGAACAAAAACTAGATGCGCATCTTTTGAATTCAAACTCGAATTGAATTGAGGCAATTGCGTCACGCACCCCATGTTTTCGTTTTCTACACCACAAGTATAATGAAGTGACAGTCTTTTTTCTCCTCCAAATAAGGAAACTAATATCATTATTATTCTTGCTTCCCTCACTTTACTTTATCACATAACTAAACTGTTGGTCTTATTGTAAGCATCTTTTATTTAAAAATCAAATTAAAAAGCTGTTACTTGATTTTAAATATTGCAGAATGGTTTTTTTTTTTTGTTATCTCGGTACCTTTTTACTAATATTTTTCTTGACATTGAGATTTAAGCTCAACAATATTTTACAAAGTCAAAATCTAAAATAAAAATTTTGAAAAATTAATAACCAAAATAATTGACACTGGGATTTTTTGTTTAACTTTTTCTTTTTATGTTTTTATTATTCCACAGTATTAGTGGTAGAAGAATAGGTTAGTTGTGTGTAAATTAATGTCACTTGAAATTAGAAATTAATTTATAATTAAAAGAATAATAGTAAATAATTAAAATATCTGTAAAAGACCACTTTATATTTTAATTCATAAACTAATTACATTTTTTTATTTATAATAGAGATTGATTTAAATATAAATAATATTTAATTTATAAAATTATTTAAATTCAGTTAAGAATTATTTTTGTTTTTAAAATTAGTTATTATGTAATGATTTTCTTACAAGACACTAATATGATTTTAAAGTAGTGAATTTGAAATTCACTAGTCATGCGATGGTAGGATTAGAGTGGGTAATAGAGCGATTTTAAACTCTTTTTTTTATTCATAAATATAAAGTTAAAATCTGATTTAAATATGATTTTTACATAAATACTTTTTTTTTAAGTTAAAATTGTACTTTTGTTCCTTAAATTTTTTAAATTCAACTTTTCAGTCTCTGAAATTTAAAAGGAAAAGAAAAAAAATTTTCAATCCTTCTGTCCACATAAAATAACTAGAAGATTATAAATTACTTTTACGACAGTCTAATTTAATTTTGAACTTTTACTAAAAAAACAACCCACCCACGTACATGTATTCCTTTCAAACATTTACTTTATTGGTATTTAGAGAAACAAACGAAAACATTTTTTTAATTACACGGATTAAAAATCAATTTTAAATTTGAAGAAAAATGTACTTACAATAAATTTTAGAAGCTAAACGTATTTAGGCCTATACAAAATATACTGTTTGCTTGATTACAGTTTAAATATTGAAAATTGCTTGTGAATTTGTTTACTCAGTCAGTAAAAACAAATAACATCGTTATTACATTTTATTTGAATAAAGTTCGCAGAATTTATTGAAGCCATTTGATTTCAATTTCTAAAAGCAAAATAAATATTGAAAGTTTTTAACCACTAATTAACAAAACCATGTCGGCCACTATCTCTACTAAGGCTGGCCTGCATATGATGGTTCTCAAAGTAGAGGCACAACGTCAACTAGAAACTTTTGGTGCTAAAAAGCCATTAGCAGCACAATGCTTTTCTTTTTCTTTTTGGCTTATCTTTCCTAGTCTGTTCTAAAAAGCATTGGCCATCTCTGCTATGTGATTGCTGCTAATAGTATCAGCTTTAATTCCCAAAGAGCCTTTATCAGAGATTCTCTTAGAAATGAGCTCCAAATTTTGATCACGTGTTTTCTCGGTCACGTGAGCATAGGGTAGCTCAGCAAAAGCTTCAGGTTATGTACCTGCAGATGCAGAACCATTCACACTCATAACCAGCGCATATAAAACAGTCCTTCATGTGATCCAAGCCATGCACCATGAGAGGAGTCACGCTTGTATTGGTTTTCCTCTTCTGCTTTACAACCTAAGCAACCAACTTTAAAATTAACAACCAGCTGACACAAAATATGGTACAATTTATAAAACTGAAAGCAGAAATGCTGAGAGCTTATCGTCCTCACTACTGTATGTTTTATAGCACATAGTGGAGACAATTGAATCAGAGAACTTCTCCTCAAAAAGCAATTCACCAGACTTGAGACTCCATGACCGTAGTTTGCAATCCTCTCCACCTGAAATGTCAGACAAAATATTTAGACCTAGAATGCAAAATAGAGAACGTCACTGAAACAACACCCACCTGACGTAACAAATCTCTCAGTTGGGTCGACACCAAGTTGTATACGAGTATGAGAATTTACATGCCCTTCATAACTTTGAACAGCACCCCTCTGAAGTAGACGATGATCATATAGCCTAATCTGAAAAGGAAAAGAACATTTATGGTTAAGTAATTTCTCTCGTGATATGCAGACTGCAAGAAATGGTGGCAACCAAGATAACATAAATCAACAGTTTCACCCATTGTCTTGTAAGCTCTGATAACATATATTGCCTTCATTGATCATTGTATAATATCAAGGTGATGCTGGATCTAGGGGCTAAAGTAAATAAAATGTCCATGAAAAAGAAAAATCAATTAAACAGGATTTGTTACAGTCTGTAAACTAAAGATTTGGTTGGACAAATTTCCCAGCCAGAACTTTTAGGGGAGAAATAAAAAGAAAAACAATGATATTCTTCATAAACTAAAATTACATTATTTCAGTTAAGAATTGAACTTTAAACCTAAGTCAATCGTATAAAACCAATTTTTAGGATGAATTTTGCACCTACATATATATACTCTAAAATGAACTTCCAACCATTTCAAAGTTAATTCATAAAAGTTCTCTCATGATTTCTCCGAGTTCTTTTATTCAACTTGTATTATATAAACTAATTTTAACTCATGGAGAAACTTACATTTTTGTATTCTTTTTCTCCTAGAAGTGTTTATGAAGAAGTTTGTCCAAATATAACCTAAATGTAAATAATTAATCTCCGATTTAAATGAGGAATAAATACATGCAACTGCTAATCATGAGATGCTGCTGCAACATTTTGGTATTATATGAAACGTAACATCAGACATGAATGATATAGGTAAACAATTTTCCCGGAAAGTGTACTAACCGATCCATCCATTGCGCTAGCTAGAAAGTACTGCTCATCAAACTGAAGTGACACCAAACTAGCGTCAAACCCAAAATAAATTACAGAAAATAGTCAAAAATCAATATTATTCAAATGAAGATACATGACAAGCAGACAAATGACAGGGAAAAAGGATGACTAACGAAGATATAGATGAAGGCATCCTAATTGTGTGGGAAGGAAATATGTCCCCTTTGAGCTGCAATTAGGTTGAAACATAAGCATGTCAACAATAGATAAAGCTAATAGTGTAACGAGAATCATGAAGTGGATCATTAGACATAAAAGAACAAATTTTGAACACAATACAAGAAATAATTAGTACACATAAAAGTTAAATTTGCACAGGAACTTAAACGGTTTCACATAGAGGGAACTACTAACAGGCAATAATAACTAAATAATGAAAAAAAAAAAGTTCAATTTTTAAACAAGTAAATGGAGAAACTACTAAAACATGTAAAAGTCATTCAAGAACTGGTTTACAAAGATATAGTTCATCCAATCTTTTTACCCAAATATTAACCTAGCCTATAATGCTTTTAATTTCTACTGTTAAGTTTATTATTCCTCCCTTTTTAAGGTTTTATCAACAGAATTGCTCAAATTTGAGTAAAACATTCATTTGAGCCATGCCGACCATCAACTAATTAGTTTGCTTTAATGGTACCACGAGGGCCAATATTGTTCCTGATATAATGAAAGAAAAAGTAATGTACCGTGACAACCATAAATTAATTAGTTTGCTTTAGGTTAATGATGCAATTGCCACATGAAACATGTCCTTACTGGTCAAGAAAGTAAATTTTTAAGAAATTCTTCAACTTCTAATAGAAAAGAGTCAACAACAATTCCCTGTAGAGATAATGTTAAAATTGGGTGCCTTCAAACTACTACTCTCTATAAGGATGAATTCAAAAATCAAAGAAAAGATCTTGTTTGAAATTTTATATTCATACTACCAGTATGCATTACTAAATACAATTTATGGGATTATTTTTTCAATCAGCGAGCATGCATCATTTGGCACACAATGGGAAATCTTAGTTTTCAACCTTTTTTTTAATAGATTGTTACAGTTTTTACCCCATAATTTTTAAATCAATATTTATATTATATATTTTGACATCTCTACAATATTCTATTACGCTATATTTTGCTTTTGCTCTGTCTCTCCTCACTTCTAACTTCATAACAAAAAAATACCTTGAACCATTCCTTTTTACAACCTCCAATGCTTGAACTATATGGTATCCGATGGCTAATAAGTCTATCAGAAAGACTTTCTCTTTTCTCACGAAAATCTGCAGTGACAATGGCCCCATTTCTAAGCCCACATAAAATCACATTTCCCTGCAACAATAATAAAATATATTAACCACATAATATGCACAAAGGTACGTCACAGTGATTTTTTAAGAAAATATAAAACAAAATATGACAGCATCCAACCTGTATCACATTTCATTTTACATAAAATATTTTTTTTCGGGAAGGAATAAAAGTAAACCAGGGGATAAGATATTTTCCTAAACAATAAAAATAAAAAAGAACACAAGCAGACAAATAAATAAGATCATCAATGTAATAAAACTCCCAAATCCCTTTGCAAAACTAACTCTAAAGAAAATTAAAGACAGGAAAGAAGGAATAGAAGTAAATCCGAGGATAAGATATTTCTGAGAGCAAAAATATCAGAAGAGAACAAACACATAAAAATAAATAGGACCGTCAGTGTAATAGAACTCCAAAGTGTAACTTATTCAGACTAACTCCCAGATGTTCAATTACTGCTGTTACAATCATTATTCCTACAACAAACATCTGTTACCTAGACTCTTACTTGCCCTTCTATTTTACCTAGCATGTACCTTTTAACTAATGAACGTCAATTAGTTATAGACTCTGTAAAAAAAAAGTTACAGGATGAAGCATCATATGTAAACTCTTGAAAGCTAATTAATTTGAATGCTGCTCTCATACAGACCACATTGTGCAAAATACAAACCTCTGATCTAATTATATCTGATCTAGATATAAGACCAAACAAAATACAAAAACAACTGGGACTCGTACTCCCCGTAAACCTCTTATGGAAAGGACATCACCTTTTACCTAAATGTGGTATCTAGTTGCTAAAAATAGATTTCTTTTTCCAAACATCAAGCATAGCATTTCCTTGTGAACCTTATCACTATTATGTCTTTTTTAAAATGAGCAAAAAACAATTAAATAACTCTGATTATTTCAAGTGTGTTTAATAAGAATAGTGTAAGTGATATGGAATAGTAGTACAAGTTCCAGCAGCTATGTACACTAGGTAAATTTTTGGTTCATATTCATGAATGTGATAGTTAAATTTACAAGAACATTTTCATTTACAAAGGACATGACGAAAATAACATCTTTTCTTCAATTTAACTATATATTTGATGGAAAGAAAATGTTCCGGGCAGAAATTTAAAAAGAGTAACTTGCTAACTTATTAAAATAAAAAGGGATAACTTACAGAATTAATAATTTGTTGTGCAAAAACATCACTTTTGCAACGTAAAAACCATGTTTCCATCCTGGTTTCCAGATCCACTGAAGCACCTCCTAAACTTGTACCTAATAAAGATATAGAACACCAATAAATATCTTGCAAAAAGTTTAGACAAAAATTACAAGGGGGAAATTGTAATGTCTAAAAGTTTGTTCAGATATTCTCATGGAAGATGGCATATATCACAAGTTATGTTCGTGAATTACCAAGAACTAACATATCATTCCCTATGGCACATATTTCATCATCATAATGTGACAACAACAGACACAAACTGAAGGCAAGAGAGAACTAAAACAAAAAACAAAAGAAAACCAACCACCCACAGCCATATCGATACTGGCTAGACAACATCATCCTATGTAACTAAATTTTCTAAGCTGAAAATCAAAAGAGACTTAACATATTACAAATTCACAAATAGGATGAAAAATACCAAAACATTGTAAAACTGTGCAGTAAACATAACCAAATATAGTCCCTCAACAATCCAATGTGTGTCAGAAAATATGAAGAGCAATATGCACTTACCAATTACAGCCCGGTGTCTATTATAATCATATTCTGCTGTCCAAAGGGTACATCTAAAAGAAGCAATTTCCTCAAGTCCACTCCACGTGTTCAGTATACCTGGACCAAGATTTAACGGTTCAACAAGACCAAGAGTATAAACCGATCCACCTGACGTTTCTGATCCCAATGTAGTAAATCTATTTTCATGTTAAGATCTTTCAATTCAAGATCAATTTTAATAAAATAAATGGAACACAGTGTTCCAATAATCATGATAGAATGAGGAGTCCAAATAAGCTCTCTTAGGTGCATGATTAACCTAATAGCAGGCGAAAGGTGCAAGGGAAGGCTATTTGTCCTTCAATTAGCCTTAAGGCAATAAACCCCTTCTGAAAGAGACTTTATTTCCTATAGCTGTAGTTTAGAATAGTACTCCCACTTACTTCTCTCTTTCTTATTTTACTCCATAGATAAGGTATCTTAATCACTCTATACTCATATCCTTTTCGCCCCCTGTCTTTCTTTTCTCGCTGGGATAAGAGAGCCTTATGCTTAGGGGCTCCCCTTTTGTGAATTCTTTTCCGGTTCTCTCTTTGATATCTTATCAGGATGGCATTGCAGCCAAGGGTAAGATAGGATGAACAGTGAGAGCGGACAAGGGAAGGAAATCTCCGATTTTCATTTGAAGTTGGCAAGAGAGAAGAGGAACAAGGCCTTATTACTCTCGTCATGGTCTTCGTCAAATACCTTATAGCAAATCTTGGTAATACAATGTCGCATGGATGATCAAGATTAGAAGTTACTTGAAGGTCATAGGACTAAACGTTCTAATTTTGACCATATACATTTACATTACTATATAATGCTTACTGAAGGATAACCAAAAAAGGATACAAAACACGTCCTGCAACAGAACCATCATTCTCTGCCTGAGGAGAGCACTTTGGACCCAACCTTATACAAGATATTCTGGAGGGCATAAGCAATGCAGCTCGATTAGGTCTGAAAACTGGCTTACGCATTTCATCATGCTCAAATGTTTTCCCTTTAACAAAATTCTTCACACAATCTGCTCTCCATTTTGTCCCATCATCAAAATATTGCCCAACCCCTCCAACTTCAGAAAAACTGCAAATAAAAATTTCAAAATCAAATAGAAAACAGCAATCCACATTATGCATCAATGTGAACAAGAATCAAACAAAGAACAACCAACATCCAGGTTCAAATGCAACCAGTGTCGCTCTATTAGTAAGCAGGATCATCAAAGTACAGATAAAATATTCAGGGAAGTTGATATCAGTATCAATTAGAGTAATAAAATTGCAAAATAATATTAAAGCAAAATGAAAAAAAAAAAAATGAATAATTTGATGTGAAGAGAAAAAGATACACACCAATTGATTAAGGCAACCTAGCGGTATACAGGATAGCTTCTATTTCAAAAACTATATATAGCATGTTACATTATAAATTATTAAAAATGATAAAAATAAAATACTCAAAATTAATGACATTCATAATGAACATTAAAAAGACATGTGTCTTAAACAAATCATACAAGCAATACCAACAAAAGGCAGAAAGAAGTTTATTTGATGGGAATCAACAATTATCATCCTTTAAATCCAAGGTAACTTCTTAATCATTTTCACTACTAGCTGACATTTCATTTATTAAAAATATCAGAAATAACCCCTAAAGAGCCCCAATGTCTCTGTTCAGAGGAATTTTTTAGAATTAAAACATTGCACTATAGCAGCACTATTTAAAACGAAGTGAAAGAGGATATTTAACTAGAGAATAGAACAACTGATAGCAGCACTATAGCAGCACTATTTAAAACATTGCACTATAGCAGCACTATAACAACTGATAAAACGTATTTACATTCATTTAAATATGATTAAATCAGAAAGGTTAGAAAATAGAGATTTTTCCAATCAAATAATTACATTACAAAATGCAAAACAAACACAACAAGAAACTAGAAAATGAAAATGCATGCACACAATCGAAACAAGTTACCTCAAGGAGCCATTTATGCTGCCCGTCAACAAAACATCAGTTTCAGTTTGCCCCTGCAAAGTCTGCAGATCAACGCGCAAGTGTTTCAAAGCACAAACACCCATCTTATCTGTTCCCCGGTATCTCCAGACCTACAAATTCCATCTTTAGATTAGATTCAAAACTCGAAAGACTGAACCTTAGAAAAAATGAAGCAAAAGTCATTCCCACCACAGGTTTAGATGCTTGAATTTTGTCATATTCCTCGGCAAAGTTACATCTGCAATAATGAGGATAAATGACATGGCGACCCTCCAACTCTCTAGCCTGAAGCAGCTTCGGCAAGGTTCTGTTTCTGAGCTTCCTGCAAGAACTCCTACCAGTCTGTAACTAAAGTCATTCCAATTTTGAGTTGAATTTTCAAGCACTCAAATATAACCCTAATAAGACATATAATGCAATATTATGGTTTCACAAACATTATAAATACCTGATTGGAAGGGGTTTGAGGAGCTTTGGGAGTAGGGTTCTTGGGTTTAGAAGAAGAGCCCGGAATGGGGCCTTTGATGGGGAAATACCTGTTCTTCTCAGGATCATAGTAAAAGCCCTGAAGCTCTGTCACAAAAATAGACAATTACTACATTCTCATCAATAATTAACCATGAATTGGAACAAACATAAGGATGAATACAATTGGAACGAATTGATTAACCTCGGGGCGGTGCCATATATCTGTCGGAATAGTGCGAGGTTCGCTCGTCGGAATAGCGTGAGATCAGAAAACACTTTGCCGGCAATTAGGTTTGGGAATTAGGAAAATAACGGTACCACAGATTTTAAGCGGCGAAATAAGTTTACAGCTTTCACTTCTCTGAATCCCTTTAGAACTACGTTAAAATTTTCAAATATAATAATAAATTATTATGTAGTTATTTTTAATAAGATTATGATTTTAATATATTCTTTTGAGATTTTAAATATTTTTATATTTCAGTTCTCATTAAAAAAAATCCAGTTAAATTATTTAACTTGGTGTTTTTATTTTAAAATATTTAATGTTATTCTTTTGTCTAATTTCATAATAGGATATATAGTATTAATTTAGACATAGAAAAAATATTAGAAAATTGATTGCGATTGATTTGTTACATAGAAAAAATATACTATTAATGTTATAAATTAATAATTTTTCATTAATTTGTTATATTTATTCATATGATTGCTTTACACAAATTCCTCACAAGACATTCTTGATTATTTTGGATAAAAAATTTAAATATTTGTATTAACTACTTTATTTATATAATTTTTGGCTTGTATTTTATATATCTAAATAAAACTTTTCCTATTATACACATAAGTTAGTTTTTTGTTAGGCTCTTTTTTTTCTAAATAACATATTATTATTATTATTATTATTATTATTATTATTATTATTATTATTATTATTATTATTATTATTATTATTATTATTATTATTATTATTATTATTA
>NC_028355.1:1432998-1445584 GCF_000741045.1 Vigna radiata var. radiata
ATTATTATTATTATTATTATTATTATTATTATTATTATTATTATTATTATTATTATTATTATTATTATTATTATTATTATTATTATTATTATTTATATTTGATTCTTTTTTCAATATTAAATATTGTTATATTATAACTTTATAGTTTCATACATTAAAAGTAATTATTATTAATATTTTATATGTTAAATGTTCAATTTGTGACCATTGGTTACCAGAAAAAATTACTTATCTTGGATATTATATGCTAAAATACATTTAGGTACAATGTGTATTGATGATGTCATCAAAGAAAGAAATAAAATATTTGGGCAACTAATTTGCTCATACAACTAGGATATCATAAAAAGAATTTCACAAATATCATGAGACTCGCTTAATTAGTTTTGTTCTATTCCTACAAGTGAATGCAACAATATCTTTTATTCATATTTTCATGGTCGTAGTTGTGGCTTTGGTTGTAGTTGTGATTGTACTAGTAAACATGTTTAATGTGATCATAGTTATGGACATGGTCACAAAACAAATTTCAAAAAGACATTTTATCATAAGAAGTGAACATGTTTAATGTGATCCGCATTTTTTTTATGCATTCAATTAGGTCCATGTTTTGGTAAATGTTGTTTAATTTAGTCATTTTTCATCACCATGTTTAAATTGTTAACGAAAAAGTGTACAAGGTGGCATTAGTTGAATGGATTGTGTTGTTTTTGCTTAGTTGGCACGGTATGCAATGTGTGACATGGAATTAATTTTTTGTCATTGAAGACGTATTCCAACAAAATCATTTGCATTGGGGTTTAGAAATTTAATTTTGTCATCATTGAGTCGTGGTGAGCGTGGTATGGTAGATTCTAGACATCGTTTGTTGAAATTTGAAAGATTTTATCATTGAGTTAGTGAGTTTCACTTCTTGATCTGTGTTCTTCAATACGTATTGTGGTTGGTATTTTGTTGTGGGGTTTAGGATTTTCGTCGTACTATGTTATTTTTTGTTTGTTAGACATTTTGATGTGCTAATATTTTTGGCATGATATGGATTAAGTAAATGATGTTGTTTATGTGAGTGGACTACACTTTTGTGTCCCAAAATTTTAAGATATTTATGTGTCAATTGTCAGTTTTGGGATTGATCTCACATATATTTTAAGTTTTTTGAATGTTTAAGTGGTCCCTATGAAGTTAAAGTATGTTTTCTTTTTACAAGCTTGCAAACACTATTGTTTTGGAATGTTTGATGAAAGATTCAAAGTCATGATTTATATGATGGGACCTTGAAAAAAGATGTATCATTTAAATATATTGGTGGGAAAACGATTTATTGGTCATGTGACCTTGATAAATGGAGTTAATTTGAAGTTATAGGTCCACTTAGGGAATTTGGGTATATTGAAGTCAAATAGTTGTTTTATGTTATTGAAAATATGTTGCACTAGTTGTTTGATAAAAAAAAAAAAAAAAGAGTGCAATTAATATGATCAATGTGACCAAGTATTATGGCATAGTTCACTTGTTTATGGTCCATGATGTGGATTTGTCAAAGGTCGCAGAGAATGAATTAAACAAATTTCTTGACAACTGTCATGGACCTTTAGAAAGTGGAGATAGTGATCATGTTAGCGACTTTCCAAAAGTTCTCAAAGAGGAAAATAAAGATGACCATCACAACGGTGAGTTTAAGAGACAAATTGTGACTAGAAATGAACGTGAGGTGTGAGGTGAGGGTGATTAAGTGGAGGTTATGGGTGATGATAAAGTGAAAGTTCATCGTGAGGATGAAGTTGAGTGTAAGGGCAATAATGAAATGGATGGTGAGGGTGATTATGAAGTTCAAATTGAATCTCTTGGTGCAAGTGAGGATGACGACAAAGTGGATGACACATGTGGAGTGAGTGTAGGACTTGTGAATGTTCCTATAAATGTTGCTAGTGATGTGCAAAACATTGTAGAAGGGAATGTGATAAATGAAGTGAATTTAATGAATAAAAATTGATGAAGAAGACAATGAATCACTTCATGGTCTACATACTTAATCAAAATCAATTGACAAGGGGTTATCTGATGATGAGTGGCATTTAGAGTTTTTGGTAAGTCCACAAGAGTGTCTAAGTGATGGTGAGGGTGATGAAAGAGTCAGTTGTGGTCTATTTGAACATGTTATGTCAAAGTCTATGACGAAGTATAAATAGGAAATGGGGACAACTTTTACAGATAAGCATCAGTTAAAGAAAGTTGTTACGACTCACAAAATGCATGTTGACAAAATATTGAAGTTCGTTAAAAATGATAAACGAAAGGTTAGAGTCAAATGCATGAGGCCCAATGAATGTGTTAATGGACAACTTATTGTATGTATTTTCCTTCATGTAATATTTGGCAATTGAGGAAAATTATGGATGTGGATAGTTACAACAAAGATTTCAACATTAATATAATGAATGCTAAGTGGATGTGATTCCTTAGATAGGTCCTCTTGAACCATCAACATGAGATTTATTTGCAGTTTGATTTGTCGACTCTCAATTTGATGTATAAGTTTTTCTAACCTTAGGGGAAGAAAGAAAAGAATTGGAATAAGATATTGGTTGGAATGAATTATCGTTATCTTATATTGATCCTCGTACAAAAGAACTGAACTGAAAATTTAAAAAATAATTTACTTATAAAATTAGATTGTCAATAATTATTGAAGATTGTCAACAAGAAATGATTAGTCAATAAACAATACTTTAAAAATGAATCAATGGGAATAATGTAAGTATCAAACGTTAACATTATGTTAGTATCAATGTGAATATTGTGTTTGCTGAAAAGAAAGAGAAAGACAAAAATAAGTGTTTAGATTTGTTAGTGTGCTAAAAGAAAGTTTGAAGCCATGTAAATTTTTAGTATATAAAAAAAATTGAAAACCACGTAAGAAAACCAATAAAATAGGCCAAACCTAAAAATAGTGTAATTTTCTTTTAAATTAATAAAATGGAAAAGTTTAAAAAAATTATGAAAATACAGAAGTTATAGTAATTTAATATAATTTTATTGTAAAAAATAATATAAATTCAACACACTTTTAACTCAAATTATCATAAGGTTTTATAGTTTTATGAAAAAAAATAATGAAAGAAAAGAAAAACAACATGTGTATCGTTGCAGAGAAAAGTTTATTATATTATGAAAAAAATAAATACTAAACATAACAACAAAAATAGTAGAACTGTTAAAATAATTCACAACCCGCGAATCAACCCGGCTCACCACGGGTTCGGATCGGGTTGGGTTTGAAAAAATTGTATTTTTTTTATGCGAGTCCAATTTCAACTCGAATCATGCGGATTGAATTTGTGGTGCGTCAGGTTGGTCCACCAACTCACCTACTTAATTCTATTTTATTAAAATTTAATTTTAATTTTATAAAAAATATTTATTATTATTTTTTTGTTTAAAATAATTATTTAAGTTCCTTATTTTCAAAATTAATTAAACACTCGTGAAATTTAGAAGTGAAATTTGTTTAGATTTAAATTATAGAAAGTTTATAATTTTTTTATTTAAAAAAATCGTATTTAAGTGACTTAGCGAGCCAACCCGTTTAATCACTAATCCGTGATAGATCGGATCGGATTTGAATTTTTCTGTCTCGCTAATAAATGAGCCGGATTGAGTTGGCTCACTAAGTGACCAACCCGTGATGAGTCGGTCGAGTCCATTTTCACAACTCTAAAAAATAGAAAGAAAACATCTCTTATAAATATTTGTTATGAAATTTGATAATATATAACACATTAGCCGATACATGACAAGTTCAATATCATAAATAATTCGACAAAAATTAAATTATAATTTGACAATAACTCGACAATATAAACAACTTGAGAATAACTCAATACAATTAGCCAATAAGTAGGCATGATGATGATCATATAATTTATATTACAATACATTAAAAAAAATTGTATCAAACTAATATTATTTTATAATAAAATAATATCAAATTCACGTTTATTTTCGTAGTTTTTTTATATGTGTCCATTTCAATAATTTAAAAAGAAAAAAGAAAAAAATTTCTCAAATCAAATCGTCTAAAAGCTAAACAAAGAAGTATTTCAAATAACCATTTTCCTTAAATACTAACTCAAATATTCCTCCAACGTAGAATTTCTTTTTTCCTCTTATTTTTGCATATTCTCTTACTCTTCGCACCACCTACCACGTGGCCATTTCTGACCTAATTATTTTCTTTTTCACTCTAATTTTTTTTATCTTATATTTCTTTTCTGTTTGGCAAATGCAGACAGAAAAAATAACTAAAGAAACCCTTTTATTTCAGCTCGTTTGAATTTTATTATAAAGCGATGACTTTTCAATGGTGACTTTGAATTTTACATTCATATTTTGAATTTCAATACATATTAATCAATAAAATCTAACAGTAGATTTTTTAATTTTTAAACACCACTGTACTAATTAAAAAGAATCTAGCAATATACTTGTAACTTTTAAATACCACTGTACTAATAAAAAGAACCACAGTTTTTTAAAAAAAATTATAGAATTATGTACTATTTTTTTTTTCATTTTTTTAAACCGGTATCTTAAAAAATAACTAATTAGTTAGTATTTTCTTTTTAAATATCATAATTGCCTTTTACTGAAAACAATATTATTCAAATTAAATAAAATGATGAACAATAATGATTTTTTTTTTAAATATTCAACGCTACTTTTATCTAAAAGTCAAATTTGAATCGTGATCAATTTTTTTTTCTTTCTAAATATATTCCAATCAAGAAGATCGAGACCATCTCACACTCTATTAATTAAGTGTTTATAATTATTATGTAACTATTCTTTTTCATAAATTTATATGATTTCTTTATTCATTTGACGGCTACGTATCCTCGGATGATAATTTAGAAAATTAAAAAATATTATATTAGCGTGAAAATTGATAAGAAAATATATTGCTTCCAGAAGTCACATTCATTTAATTTCTAAAACGAAGGCAAGGTGCCAGTAACAGTTTAATAATTTTTTTTCAACACAACATAATGTATTATCATTTTATTAATTTATTTGAATTTATATTTAAAAAAATATTTAAAACAAACCAACCACAAATTATATAAAAAAAAATTATAAAAAATAGTGATTAAAAAACCTTTTTTTTATCTTTAATTAATTTGACTAAAATATGAAGGCAAACTTATTTATAGAATTTGAATCTTCTTCACTTTCAAGACTGCGCAGGTGTCTTGACTATGATTTAAAAAATATTAGAATAAGACAATAGAAAAAACTTCTTCTTATTGAATAATCTTGTATTATTTAAGAAATAGGAATTGATATTTGAGATATTTTAAATATTTTTTTTCATGGGAATTTGTTTAAAGACAATATTATTATGGAATTTTGGAAAGACAGAAATATTATTTAGTTAAAGCAATTCCTCAACTAAATTGCTGTATAAAAGTTGCTTCACATGGAAACATTACGCAGTATGTTCTCTGCAAACTCAAGCTTTCACCATAATCTCCACCACCAACTGCAGTAACCAGCCATGGAAACACTTCCCTTGTTGACATACTCTCTCTTCTTCCTCCTTTCTCTTCTCATCATTTTCAAACTTTTCTTCCAAACAAACCACAAAAACCTTCCACCAGGCCCACCACCTCTTCCAATAATCGGCAACCTTAACCTCCTCGAACGCCCCCTCCACCGTTTCCTACACCGCATGTCCCAAACACACGGCCACGTCTTCTCCCTCTGGTTCGGTTCCCGTCTCGCCGTCATCGTTTCATCGCCCTCCGCCTTCCAAGAATGTTTCACCAAAAACGACGTTGCCTTGGCCAACCGACCTCGCTCCCTCTCCGGAAAGCACATCTTCTACAACTACACCACCGTGGGGTCCTGCTCCTACGGCGAGCTCTGGCGCAACCTCCGCCGCATCACCTCCCTCGACGTTCTCTCCACGCAGCGCATCCATTCCTTTGCCGGAATCCGCAAGGACGAAACCGATAGGGTGATCCACTCCCTGGCCAAGGCCTCGCGCATGGAATACGCGCACGTGGAGATGAGTTCCATGTTCCACGACATGACTTATAACAGCATGATGAGAATGCTCTCGGGGAAGAGATACTACGGAAAGGAGATTCAGGCGAAGGATTTGGTGAAGGCGAAGGAGTTCAGAGAGACGGTGGAGGAGTTGCTGCAACTGGCGGGAGTGTCAAACAAGGCAGATTATTTGCCCTTCCTAAGGTGGTTCGATTTTCAAAACCTGGAGAAGAAGCTGAAGAGTATTAACAAGAGATTCGATACGTTCTTGGATGAACTCATTCACGAGCAACGCAACAAGAAGGAGAGGGAGAATACCATGATAGATCATCTTCTCTCTCTGCAGGAATCACAGCCTCAATATTACAGTGATCATATCATCAAAGGCCTTGTTCTGGTAATACTTTTATAAAATCTTGTCTTAATTTAATTTTGATAATTGCATAAATTTCAATATTACGTCCATAACATTTAATTAACCACTAAAAAATTAGCAAGTACAATTTTTTAAACATAGTCATATACTTTGTAAATTCAAAGCTTTTATTATATATTAAATATATATTTATAATCAGAAGAAGAAAAACTATTGATAATTGCATAAATTTCAAACGATCCCTATTGCATGGCGTGCTTCATCAACGTCAACTTTATAAAGCTTGGGTTTGATTTGTAGGCAATGCTGTTCGCGGGCACAGATTCTTCTGCTGTGACATTAGAATGGTCACTGTCAAATTTATTAAACCACCCAGAAATGTTGAAAAAAGCAAGAGATGAATTGGACTTTCACGTCGGAAAAGATCGCTTGGTAAACGAGTCAGACCTTCCAAAACTGACGTACCTTAAGAAGATAATCCTCGAAACACTGAGGTTGCACCCTCCTGCTCCATTGGCAATACCACACGTGTCCTCGGAAGACGTCATCATTGAAGGATTCAACGTTCCACGAGACACCATAGTGATGGCTAACATCTGGGCCATGCACAGAGACCCTGCCATGTGGACTGAAGCGACAAGTTTCAAACCGGAGAGGTTTGATGAAGAAGGATCGGAGAAAAAGGTGATTGCGTTTGGAATGGGAAGAAGGGCTTGCCCAGGAGAAGGTTTGGCTATGCAAAACGTTGGATTAACTTTGGGATTGTTGATTCAGTGCTTTGATTGGAAACGAGTGAATGAGGATGAGATCGATATGAGAGAGGCAAACTGGTTCACCTTGTCGAGATTAACTCCATTGAATGCCATGTGTAAAGCTCGACCACTTGTTAACGATATCAGCTTCAACTAATGACGTTCATCAGTGGATGATCTATATAGTTTTCTCTGTACTTTTTGTGTCAACTTCGTGTCCAAATAACAATGCTATGAGCCACTTTTACTTCATATTTGACACGTAATATAATATAATGATAAAATATTGAAAAAGTAAAATTTTATAATTTTTCAAAAAAAAAATGAAAAATAAATAAAATAATATCAAATGAATATAAAAAATATAGGTGTGTCAAAGAATATTTTTCTATATCAAGTAATGTAATATGTTCATAAGTAAATTTCACAAATACACTTGTTTAATTTTAAAATTATATATTGTAATGATATGAAAATTTAATAAAAATGAACCTTACATTATATTAAACCAAGGTTAAAAATTAAAATTGTGTCAAATATTATTATTGATATCACAAATATTAGGCCTTGTTCTCTTGAGTGGATTTGAGGGAGAGTAATTGAGTGGATTTGAGAGGATTTGAAGATAATTTTTTTTGCTGTTTATTTGAGTAAATTTGGAGGTAAACGAGAGTGAATTTGGAAGTAAAATTTGTGAAAAATAGTGTAGGATTTAATTTATGTGACAGATTAAAAAAATTTAATTCCAAATTCACTTTCGTTTACCTCCAAATTTACTCAAATAAACAGCAAAAAAAATTATCTTCAAATCCTCTCAAATCCACTCAATTACTCTCCCTCAAATCCACTCAAGAGAACAAGACATTAATGATGGGAGGTCTTCGTGTCTAAATATAGGAAGAGAGAAGTATAGGCTGAATAAATTTTAAGATAATGATATTATGACACATTTTTATATTTATTTGAAAAAGAATATAAAGATAAAATAGATATAAATGTGTAAAATAAATATAAAAAAGTTAAATGAATGTAAAAAGGTAAGGTATTTCAAATATTTTTCTAAATTTTACGTAAGAGGATTTGAAAATGGTAACATTTTGTTATCCAACAAATTCTTACATGTATTTTATATTTACTATTTTATTTTTTAATTTCATTCTTTATAAATATAAAAATTAATTTTTTAAACTATCAAAATATCTTCAAAAATAGATTTTTTACTCGTGTTGTAAAAAAAAAAAACTTTTTGCTTTTAAAAAAAAGTAAATTGAAATATATAAATTTAACTTTTTAAATATTAAAATGATTAACAAGATGAAAAAGTACGTATCTCCATTGCATCGTATCATACTTTTCCCTCATTTGTCACTGGGAAATTGGATGATCGAGCATCCACAATGGCGTATCAAAGCTCCATCCACATGCTACGTTGATCGCGAATGTATTTTTTATTTATTTGTCAAGATAAAAATTCTATGAATCTTGCTTAACTTAGACTGTTGATTGCGATTAAAGTTAATTTTTATCATGTAAATGAACAGAAATAAATTATAGTAAATTTAAATCAATTCCCATTAAAAGCAAATAAGTATTAGAAATTCTACACTTAATATAAATGATATCTTACTTCCCTTCCATGTAAAATTATTTTAAATTTACCAAATATATTTCAATTTCATTTTAATATTTTAATTTATATGTCAAAACAAACTTTAATAATAAATTTATCATCACAAACAAAAACAGGCAATTACATTTTAATATAGAAAGGTAAATCCATAAATATTATATCTAAAATATCACTAATATAATAAAAAATTTACAGTACATAAAATATAAAAAAATAAAATATAAAGTAAATTAAATTATATAAAAACAGTCTTACAACTTATCACTTCCACATATCAAACTTAAAAACAAAAACAAAAAAAGTTAAGTAAGATTATAATTTAAGGGACAACTTAAAAAAAGCCTGAAATTACTACTTGAGTCAGAATTTCTTCCTAGGAAATTTCTTGACGTATAGCTTACTCAAATTTAACTTAATCATTACATTTTATTTGCATCAAATTGATCAAAAAGCACGCATTCATATTCTTGATAAAGATCCGTTAACACAACTTTTTTATAAGTATTTTAATACAATACAGGTGTATTTTTTTAAAAATTTAGAGTAAATCAGTACATTAATTAATCAATAAAAACCAATCAAAAAATAATAAATATATTTTGTTAAAATATAATAAAAAATTGTGTTAAAATATCTTCTTTCCATTCCTTTTCGCCCTCATTCTTGTATCTTGTATTCCCATGAAAGTCTGTCATTGGCAGTCAGCAAGTCTCTGTATGTATAACATATATATGTATAATATATATATATATATATATATATATATATATATATATATATATATATATATATTTATATTTATATTTATATGTGTGTGTTTTGCCAATTCGTGAATCTTGGCTTTTCGTTGGTAGACTAATATTTTCTCCTTTTTGGTACAGTGAATCTTGGCTTTTCAAGTGTTGACTTCAATTTTCCTGAATATATATATTGATCTAAAAAGAATTCTCGAACCCTACTTGACTATTTAATCATTGCTTGCAAGTTGTATAACCTTAACAAAAATATTATTTTATATACTTAAATTTTTTAAATTCATTTATAATATTTTTTTCTTAAAAATATACAAAAATTTACATTTTTATTATTATTTTACTCTAGTACGAATGAATATAAAATGTTTCATAGTTCCCTTACTCTAACCTTAATTCATGCATCTTAGTTCCTAAACTCAACCTTCTTCACAAGCTTTAATGACTATCTGTAATCTCCACTCACTGAAACAACAATCCATGGAAACACTTCCCCTGTTACCATACTTTCTCTTCTTCCTCCTTTCTCTTATTATCACTTTCAACCTTTTCTTCCAAAGATCAAACCACAAAAACCTTCCACCAGGTCCACCACCTCTTCCAATAATCGGCAACCTTAACCTCCTCGAACGCCCCCTCCACCGTTTCCTCCAACGCATGTCCCAAACACACGGCCACGTCTTCTCCCTCTGGTTCGGTTCCCGTCTCGCCGTCATCGTTTCATCGCCCTCCGCCTTCCAAGAATGTTTCACCAAAAACGACGTCGCATTGGCCAACCGACCTCGCTCCCTCTCCGGAAAGCACATCTTCTACAACCACACCACCGTGGGGTCCTGCTCCTACGGCGACCACTGGCGCAACCTCCGCCGCATCATCGCACTCGACGTTCTCTCAACTCAACGCATTCACTCCTTTGCGGGAATCCGCAAAGATGAAACGGAGAGGCTGCTGCGTACCCTGGCAAAGGCCTCACGCATGGAGTATGCGCAGGTGGAGCTAGGCTCCATGTTCCATGACATGACGTATAACAACGTGATGAGGATGATATCGGGGAAAAGGTACTACGGGAATGAGATTCAGGTGAAGGATTTGGAAGAGGCGAAGGAGTTCAGAGAGACGGTGGAGGAAATGCTGAAACTGGCGGGAGTTTCCCACAAGGCTGATTATTTGCCCTTCCTTCGGTGGTTCGATTTTCAGAACCTGGAGAAGAAGCTGAAGAGTATTAACAAGAGATTCGATACGTTCTTGGATGCACTCCTTCACGAGCAACGCAACAAGAAGGAGAGAGAGAACACTATGATGGATCATCTTCTGTATCTGCAAGAGTCTCAGCCGGAGTACTATACTGATCAAATCATCAAAGGTCTTGTTTTGGTAAATGATTCTCAGTACTACAATAATAAATTTGAATTTTTTTTTCTGATTTCAAAGATAACCATGATAGTTTATACAATTGATTTCGTAATGAATAATGTTTATAGTTCAAGAGATGAATATATTATATGGGTTTCATTAGAATACCCGTATAATACAATCAAATACATGAATGCGAGAAGTATATCTGAAGTATATCTAGCCTAAGTGACATGTATGCTTCAGCTAGTATTGTGAAATTAATACATGTTTATACTTTGGTTAACTTGCTTTGTAGGCTATGCTCTTCGCTGGGACAGATTCATCAGCCGTGACTTTGGAGTGGTCACTGTCAAATTTATTGAACCAGCCAGAGGTGTTGAAGAAAGCAAGAGATGAATTGGATAGTAAAGTAGGGAAAGAGCGTTTGGTAAATGAATCAGACCTTCCAAATCTGCCTTACCTTAGAAAGATAATCCTAGAGACACTTAGGTTATACCCTCATGCTCCACTGGCAATACCACATGTTTCCTCGGAAGACATAACCATTGAAGAGTTCAACGTTCCACGAAACACCATAATAATTGCTAATATTTGGGCCATGCAAAGAGACCCTGTATTGTGGGATGAAGCCACATGTTTCAAACCGGAGAGGTTTGATGAAGAGGGATTGGAGAAGAAGTTGGTGTCATTTGGAATGGGAAGAAGGGCTTGTCCAGGAGAAACTTTGGCTATGCAGAATGTTGGGTTGACTTTGGGATTATTAATTCAATGCTTTGACTGGAAGCGAGTAAATGAGGATCAAATTGATATGAGAGAGGCAGATCGGTTCACTTCATCCAGGTTAACTCCATTGAAGGCCATGTGTAAAACCCGCTCACTCATTCACAACCTTAATTTCAAATAACTCATCTTTACTTACCTGCCTTATTTTGGATCATTGATTCAGTGTAACATTTTATTTTGGGCATTTAGTTAGTGGAATAGTATCCACAAGTTTACATTTCTGATGTTCAACTCATTATGTATAACTACCCAAGTTAGAAAAGCTCAAGATTTTTTTTATCAGTAGTATGACATATAAATGTTGTAGCTATAAGAAATACCTAAACCCTTATATATATATATACATTATAAATTTAAAATGTAATACATAATTTATCACCAAATCCACAAAATAAGTTAGAATCCTTTGATATATAACATCTTCTAGTCAAATAATGGCCACATGACGCCTTGTTTCATGTTCTCTTTTTACCAGACTTTAAATGCAACAATGATATATATACTGATTTAGTTAAACAAAGAAGAAGGTAATTTAAAGAGCACTATGTAAGTATTTTAGAATCACGATCCACCCTAATTGAATGCAGAAAATGTAGACCATAAAAGTTGTAGTTTTGATATAAGAATAACAAAGAATACATTGAAGATTATTGGAAATGGATAACTGACAGTTGCATAGTGGAAGGATGGAGTATAATTTGAGGAAAGAAAAAGAAAAAAAAAAAAGGAACTAATTTGAGGAAAGTTGAGCGTAGAGTGGGCGGGTCTTGCACATGGCTTGAAGAGGAATTAACCTTGACAAAGTGATCCAATTATTCTCTCTCATATCAACTTTTTCATCGTTCACTCGTTTCCAATCGAAACATTGAATCAATAAACCCAAAGTATA
>NC_028355.1:1447738-1448933 GCF_000741045.1 Vigna radiata var. radiata
AAAAAAAAAGAGCAATTGAAAAGAGATAAGAAATATAGAAAGTGGAATATAAAAATAAAGATAAAGTAGGTTAATAGTTGAAAAAGAATTATTTTTTATCTAGTTTTTAATTTAAATAAAATTCAAAAATAAAATCAAGAAATAAAAATTCCCATGAATAAAAAGTAAAAAAAGGTTTAATCTATTAAGTACCTTAATCACCTTATCAACAACCAATTTAATGACAAAGTTTTAATCATCAACAATCTACCACTAAACTTTAATTATCAACAATTTTTTATATTATCAATAGATTGTGTTCTTAATAATATACGATTATCTTGTTATTCAACTTTTACATTTACATTTCATATCATTATAATTATAGCAAAGTTTTAATATCCATAATAAGATTTATGTTATTATTATATTATTATTGTCATGAAAACTGGATCTATTTAAAATGTGATGTGACTCCATGCATACTACACATCTAAGTCCGTCAACTTTAAATTAGAGGTAATAGGAACAGTAATCATATAATATCAGTAACATTCAAACTTGACTGAATTTAATATTATATTGTTTCATTTTTTTAGTTTGAATGAGTTATTGCAAACAAATTCAAAGTCAAACATTCGTGCTCTGTTTCAACCTTATTTTCAATCTTTAACATGCAAATAATCAACCACGACGACGACGAAAAATCATTTCGGGTAAAATAATAATAACAATTATATCATACAGTATTTTGACACTTTTTTTTTAAAAAAAATATGTTTCATATTACATAATATATGTACCTTTGTACATTTCTTTCTGTTTAAAACTAATAAAATAAGGAAGACAAGTGTAATTTTTCAAGCAAAAAATATGGGTAAGGCCTCCTTTTGATTTAAGTTAGTAAGTTGTTGTGAAATATTATAAAATGTAGGATTTATAATTTAGGAGTAACTTTGTTATATTTTTTTCATTAGATTATAATTTATCTCTCTTTGTATAATCATTGTTGTAAAATAGGTTTTTGTATTAGGTATTTATGACTTTTTATCATAGATAATCGTCCTATGTGGATATAGATGATGTAAATTTACGTCAAATAAAATATCCAATATAAATTCGCGTTGAAGTTCATGAATCTAAACTAAATTTTTGTATTTATCTTCTATATATATATACATATATATATATATATACATATATATATATATATATA